>NC_048298.1:284969469-285038217 GCF_013100865.1 Trachemys scripta elegans | reverse complement strand
TTTTTTTTCTCTTAATTAATTGGCCTCTCAGAGTTGGTAAGACAACTCCCACCTGTTTATGCTCTCTGTATGTGTGTATATATATCTCTACAGCCCACTTCTTCGGATGCATGCATCCGAAGAAGTGGGCTGTAGTCCACGAAAGCTTATGCTCTAATAAATTTGTTAGTCTCTAAGGTGCCACAAGTACTCCTGTTCTTCTTTTTGCGGATACAGACTAACACGGCTGTTACTCTGAAACTTGTCTTTAAGTAAACCGGATCTCTTATATGCAAAAGTAAAAATATGGCTTTCATTTTAACTCAGTATACTAATGTCTTAATTAACTAAGTGATTTTTGCATTACATGATCTTTAAGATTTCTGTGTGATTGATATGTTTAAATTACATTAACACATACAATATAATTATACAATACAACATAATTATAAAAAGAAACCAGCTGTATTTTATAACATGTAAATCAGGATACTGTTAGGTCAAACTATCTGATCAAGAGTCAGAAGGAATTTGAGCTTATTGGAAAGGTTATAATATTCATATATGTAGATGGAACACTGGGATTTATCCCACACACTATATATCAAAATAATCAACTCACTTGGCAGATGATATGACAACTGAGTGTTGATCAGAATTGAGGATTTTTGTGAGATGAGCAGCAACTGAATCCTCATAAGCAGATATCTGAAAATGCAGCAAAAATGAGTCTTCATATTCCACCCGTGTTAGCATTTAACACAAAGCGGTAATTATCTTCCCAGATAAGTGGGATTACTTCCAACATATTAGATCTACACTTAGTGCAGAAAGGTCAGATGCCTCCCCTTAACTGCAATTTAATATTCAAAATCACAGTGACTGTGAGACGTTGAATTAAGAGTTCTATCTTTTCTGGGTAAAAAATGAGTAATAGTTATTTCTGTACTAAAAATCCAATTAAAGGTTTCTTTGAAGTTATCACCCTCCATAGCCAACAATATCATTCTATTTTTCCAGAAGATGGTCTGAACAGATTTCAGATCTGTAATAGTCAGAAACTTTTTTCCAGAAAAAAAGTGAAAGATACCCTGCAACTAAATCAATGGGTTGGGAATAAATCATAGTTTTAGGGCCAGCTTCTGAAATCCTTATTAAAACTGAATAGTACCTCATTCCACAAGTTGTCCCACTGAAGTGAATAGGGTGAGCAGTGGAGTATGGGCTACTAAACTGGTATAATACTATCAAAGCCTTAGTGAATAAACCATTTGTGACAAGATTCTGCTTGACCTTTATGTAGATGCATGCAGGGAAGAGCATAGAGACGTCCCCTGCCCCCTGCTTGCACAGTCTGTGTAAGGATCACACAGAACTGCACACCCTACGTTCAGGGAGGGTAGGGAGGCATCATGGACCAGGACCATGTTCATAGACCTCATCCTGCACCAGCATGTAGGAGCAGCAAGCTACACCTTAACAGCATTTGATTTTTCTCTGTGCACCAGAGGGCTATTCTGCCTCCTGACACACTCTCTAGGGTGGTGCAGCTCCATGCTGTCCCTAATGGTGGGCACTCCATATCAGGTATGGATCTAGCCCTTAGTTTAAAATCTAAGTTATGCTTCAAAATGATTGTGTGTTCTTGAGATTTAAAGATTAGTGACTTGGGTTTCCATTCATGACATGGAATAAGTAGAATATAATTTCTTCTTTTCCTTTATCCACACACCTTAGCTCCAGAGCTCTGATATGAAAGCATCTTTAATTTTAAAGAGAAAATAAATAAAATGTAGCATGGGAGAACAAACCCTGATGTCTGAGCTTCCAATGTGGCTCAAATGAAATGGTTATGATGATAATGAGAGTGTGTGTCAATAGCTACCATTTTAAATCAATGCTGCAATTTGGTACAACACATAATGTAAGATTAGTCTATTAGTCTCTACTATTTCAAATACTTAAAATTCAGTTTAACCCAAACTAAACCATACAGAAAATATTAATATGCAGAGGGGTGGGGGGGTGGAGGCAGTTCAAGGTGCCCAAAATAAAACAATCCTTTATAATTCAAGATAATTACAGTTAGCAAAACGGCCTATGGTACCTATTCTCTAAATACTAAGATTACAAGTATTCTACAACTAGTTTCTTTAGCTTTAATTGGAACTACATTTAACAATTTCGTAGGAAGATATAATGGAACATTCCATACATTTTCTTTTTCTTAACTGTAGAAGATGAGGATGTATTTGAAGGCACTGACCGTTCTACAAAATGGTAGAAGAATACATAATCTCTGCAGTGCATTACTGACATCTATCCACTGGGGACAGAGTTGTATGGTAAAGGACCATAGGCGCGGGAAATATGTGTGCTCCGCTCCTGAACCCCAGCTGCTGTCAGCCCTGTGCCCAGGGTCCCCTGGCTGCTGCCAGCCCTGCACCCAGGGCTCTGCTCCCATCCCCAGCTATGGTCCCAGCCTTGGCCTCCTTACTCCTGTCTGTGTACTCCCCTCCCGGAGCCACGACCCTGCTCCTGGCCCCAGCTCTGGGGGGTGGGAAGACGAGGTAAAAAGTTTGAGGACCACTGGCTTTAGCACCCCCACTGTAAAAAGTGTTCCAGCACCACTGCAAAGAACAGTAGAATTTCAGCTGTTGGGACCCCAGCTTCTCTGAATCTCAGTTATCTAATGAACTCCCAGCATTTAACAACTCCTGACTATCCAAATAGGTTTGGTAATGTTTAAATGGTTAAATTAATCAGGGACCTACTAATTAATTTCTGCTTCTCAAGTATTCTTAAGTTAAGATTGATAGCTACATGAAATCTTGCAGGAGGGTGATATTTTTCCATTTCCAGACATAACTACATTTTTATGCCACATGAATTTAATCACAACACTTCATCCCACCCCCAGATTGATGCTACAATGGGAGCGAGGTAGGCAGCTAGTTTGAAAGCTGTTTTAGGATATTCCACCAGTCCAGCAATTATTTGGAGACTTCTGAATAGACAAAAAGGGGAGAGAAGAACATGAAGTCCTGTAAAACACCTTCATCAGGTCCAAAATGCCTTTATTCTTGTCAAGAAAGCAAATTCCTTCCCAAAAAAAATCTCATTTCATTTTCCCCCAAATTCAAGATATACTAGTAAATGTTTGCAAAAAGAACAGGAGTACTTGTGGCACCTTAGAGACTAACAAATTTATTAGAGCATAAGCTTTCGTGGGCTACTACCCACTTCTTTGGATGCATATAGAGTGGAACATATATTGAGGAGATATATATATACACACATACAGAGAACATGAACAGGTAGGAATTGTCTTACCAACTCTGAGAGGCCAATTAAGTAAGAGAAAAAAATTTTTTTGAAGTGATAAGCTAGCCCAGTACAGATAGTTTGATAAGAAGTGTGAGAATACTTACAAGGGGAGATAGATTCAATGTTTGTGATGGCTCAGCCATTCCCAGTCCTTATTCAATCCTGAGTTGATTGTATCTAGTTTGCAAATCAATTCCAGCTCAGCAGTCTCTCGTTGGAGTCTGTTTTTGAAGTTTTTCTGTTGTAAGATAGCCACCCGCAGGTCTGTCATTGAATGGCCAGACAGGTTAAAGTGTTCTCCCACTGGTTTTTGAGTATTATGATTCCTGATGTCAGATTTGTGTACATTAATTCTTTTGCGTAGAGACTGGGAATGGCTGAGCCATTACAAACATTGAATCTATCTCCCCTTGTAAGTATTCTCACACTTCTTATCAAACTATCTGTACTGGGCTAGCTTATCACTTCAAAAAAATTTTTTTCTCTTACTTAATTGGCCTCTCAGAGTTGGTAAGACAATTCCCACCTGTTCATGCTCTCTATATGTGTGTATATATATATCTCCTCAATACATGTTCCACTCTCTATGCATCCAAAGAAGTGGGAGGTAGCCCGCGAAAGCTTATGCTCTAATAAATTTGTTAGTCTCTAAGGTGCCACAAGTACTCCTGTTCTTTTTGCGGATACAGACTAACACGGCTACCACTCTGAAACCTAGTAAATGTTTGCTTTTACAAGAAAATTCTTGCATTGTTGGTGTGAGTTCTTTCTGATCGCTCTGATGAGGACCACCCAGTTGCCTCACTCTTTTTTGGAAAAATAATATGAAATATTTTAACCAAGAAACGGAAACCTTATTATATTGTATACTTATGACATGAACTAGATCTGACTTAAAGAGCAATTGAAGAGACTTATTTCCTGTACGACTTCTCAGAACTGTTTTCGTTATTTTTTCAGTGTTGTCACTCAGACAGCTAAATGTATGCAAAATAAAGCCTCACCTGACATTCCTCAGATTCCTCTTCTGGAGTAACTGGAAGAATAGACGGCTTTGATGGTAATTTCAGTTCATATGACATTATACTCCATCTGAAGGAAATAGAAGCAGCAGCTTTTGAAGTTTTCCAAATTATCAGATTCTTCTAAAAACATCCACAAAACAAACACTTCCACTTGTCAACAGAAAGAAAATTGAGTGACCAATTACTAAATAATCACACACATAAGGGGTCTTTCCTGGGGTTTTCAGCCTCAAAAAGGATTTCACTCTGAGTATGACGAACAACAAAAACTCTTATTAGAAAGTTAGTGGGAGTTGTGAATTATCAGCATCTCTTGAATCAAGCCACTGAGCTATGAGAATTCATTGTCATCTCACAACGATTCACTGTTTAATTGTTTAACATGTATTACCTACGATATCCAAATTACTTCCTGCATAAAAAGTCCCATCAACTTTCATTATGCATCAGCTACTTATAGCAGGTAGTGTGGTGCACTGGATACGACACTGGATTAGAAGTCAGGAGACCTGGCTAGTATTCCCAAATTCTGCTACTGCCCTGCTGTGTAACCTTGGGAAAGTCACCTCACACCTCCCTGTGCCTCAGCAGCCCCATCTGTAAAAGGGGACTAATAGTACTTACCTTCCTTTCTAAAACACTTTGAGAGACACATAAGAATGGCTATAGTGGGTCAGACCAATGGTCCACCTAAGCCTGTATTTTAGGGTAATTCTGTACAGTCTACAAACTTTGCAACCTCACTCTTTACCCCTTTTCCCAGACCATTTAGCAATATGTTGAGCAGCTCTGTTCCCAGTGCAAATCCTTCGGGGACCCTCCTTTTACCGCTCTCCATATGAAAACTGACTATTTATTCTTTCCCTTTGTTTTCTATCTTTTAACTAGTTACTGATCCTTGAGAGGACCTTCGCTCTTATCCCATGACTCCTTACTTTGCTTAAGAGCCTTTGGTGAGGGACCTTGTCAAAGGCTCTCTGAAAGTCTGAGTTCACTATATCCACTGGATCACCTTTGTCCACATGCTTGTTGACTCTTCTCAAAGAATTCTAATAGACTGGTGAGGCATGATTTCTTTTTATAAAAGCCATAATGACTCTTCCCCAACATATCATGTTTATCTGTGTCTAATAATTCTGTGCTTTGCTATGGTTTCAACCAATTTGCCTGGTACTGAAGTTAGGCTTACTGGCCTGTAACAGCAAGGATCACCTCTGAAGCCTTTTTTAAAAAAATCAGTGTCACATTAGCTATCCATCAGTCATTTGGCACAGAGGCTGATTTAAGAGATAGGTTACATACAATAGTTAGTAGTTCTGTAATTTCACATTTGAGTTCCTTCAGAACTCTTAGGTGAATACCATCTGGTCCTGGTAACTTCTTATTGTTTAGTTTATCAATTTGTTCCCAAACCTCCTCTACTGACACCTCAATCTAGAACAGTTCTGGGACAAAGTATCTTCATTAATATCAACTTCTTTCTGGCACAGAACAGTATTGCATAGCACTGACAGTATGAAGCTGCTAAAACTAACATGCTGCAAAATATGCAAAAGAAAGCAAGTAATTGCCAAAACATGACCTTGGAAACAGTCTATGGAATTTACAGGGAGAATTGACCCCAAGTTTTTTTTAATTAAAACAGAAAAAAGTGATTTATTAATAGTCTTCTAGGCATGTTTCTGAATGCTTACCTTAAAGTTATTACTAAGAATCAATAACAAGAAATTTTTATGTTGTAAAATGATCCAGTGATCAGATGAGGAATTCACGATAAAAAGGACTCCTGATTTTGTGTGAGAGACATAGGAAAGGGGGTAGTGTGTAATTATTTTGTAATATGCACATACATACACACACGTGTACAAAACACATACACACACCAATAAACAATAGGGTATGATGTCTTCATTGGATTGTTAGCACAGCCAATTTGTTTTTTAAACTCAAAGATCTTCCTTTGCTACATAAATGAACACAACTGCCATGCAGCTCTCATGCAAAACAAGGAAGAGGGAGAATAGTTGCTTTTGGACCAAAAACTAAGAAAATGAACTCAACTGGTGATGGGGTTTGTTAATGTGCTATCTTTTAAGCTGTTTAAACAACAAAAACAAATTAAACCTCTGAGAAAGAGTTTTAAGCCATTAGAAACCCGGGCAAGTATTTCTGAAATTTGTCACAAATACACATACACACATACTTATATTTTTACCTGTCCAGCATTTTAGTGCTGGCTCGTTCTAACTTTTCCAAAATCTGAGGAAGTTGTGTGTCATCATCACATGACCCTCCCCAACCAAGGACACGGGCAAGATCATTTCCAGTACCAAGGGGAAGCACTCCCAGCTGACACTGAAATACAGCAAAAGAACAAATCTTTTTTTTTGCAAATAAAAGAACTGGAAGCATGAACTAACACGGGGTGGGCAAACTTTTTGGCCCGAGGGCCACATCTGGGTGGGGAAATTGCAGGCAGGGCCATGAATGTATACCTGGGGCAGGGGGTTGGGGTACGATGTGCAGGAAGGGGCTTGGGGCAGGGGGTTGGGGCAGAGGAGGGGTGTGGGATGTATGAGGGGGCTCAGGGAAGGAGGTTGGGGTGCAGGGGGGGTGCACAGTGTGGGAGGGGGCTCAGGGCAGTGGTGCAGGGAGGGGTGCATGCAGGAGGGGCTCAGGACAGGGGGTTGGGGTACAGGGGGGGTGCAAGTACAACAGGAGGCTCAGGGCAGGGGGTTGCGATGCAGGGTTCATACTTACCTGGAGCGGCTCCGGGGTGGCAGTGGCGTGCATCAGGGCCTGCCTGCCCTGTCCCTGTCCCCACGCCGCTCCGCTTGTATGTGGCCCCTGGGGGTAGGGGAGCAGAGGGCTCCATGCGCTGCCCTCGTGCTGCCCTCGCCTGTGGGTACCTCCCCTGATGCTTCCATTGGCCACAGTTCCCACTTCCCAGAGCGGAGCAGGGCCCGCGGTGCCACTGGGGTGGCAATCCCGCGGGCCGGAACCAAAGCCCTGAGGGGCTAGATCCGGCCCACGGGCCACAGTTTTCCCACCCTTGAACTAACACAAATGTTTACCCTTTCAAGAAGCAAATGTTAATTATATAGCTGATTACTAATTCAAACCTGTAGGTCAAATCCTATGGTCCTTATTCAGTTCAAATTTCCCAGGGACTTCAGTGAGAGTGTTGATTAAGTAGGGACTACAGGATTTGGCCCTCTACCTACCTACCTATCTATCTATCTGTGGGAAAAGGTAAAAAAAAAAGTAAGTACATACACTTGCCTGTTTGTGCAAGCTGAGTTTATCAATTTCTGACAAAACCCAACCAACGCTTCCATCTCCACCACATACAAGAATCCGGAAATTGTCAAACTTCTGAAATAACCGCAAACTAAAGGGAAAATGCAGCTCGTTAGAATGCATGCCCATTAATGGATATTCAATGAAAATGCTTGTGTTTACAGGACATAGGTGCCTGCTTTTGCTTTTATGATAATAGGGATGTAGATAAGTCCAACTACTACACCATATGTAACTTACACTTTTATCTGTTACAATATATTCTACCTACCCTATTTTCTGGGAAATAACATGCGGAATTTTAATGAAAAATTTCCCTTTAAGATCTCATGCACAGTTTTCATTTTTTTTTAAAATATGAGGTTTGTCAGAATACTGAGCCAAACAAGAGACCATGCGCTGAGAATGCCAATCAAAGTCAGATGTTTGAGGTACCATGGCAGTCAATGGGAGTTTTGCACCAGTAAAGGTTAAGTTATGACTGCAGTGTGTGGTCCAGAATGTGGATGGGGTGGACAGTCCAGTCCCCTGCCAACTTGTGACTTTTCTAAACCAAAGGAAAATTAATCACTATACATGACATGATGATCATCGGAATACAAGGCAAACAGAGCGAATATATTTCATATTGGATCTTCAAACAATGTCTTGTTTCTACTCATAGACTTTACCTGCCTCCAGTTCCTTCAGTTCTCCAAATTCTGCCAAGATACACAATACAATATTCTCCTTAGGTGATAAAGAAAAGGAGGACAGAGGAGACAGAGAACAAACGGAGAGGTGAGACTAAGAGGAAAGGAGAAGGAGACATGAAGAAAAAGAGATCAAAGAGGAGAGAGCAAGAATGGGAAAACTATGAGAAAATAAGGGGAGAAATACTAAAAAAAAATACTGATTCTTTACATGATAAAAATAGGTCTGTGTATTTTTGTGCATATTATTTTCCAGAACATGTATCATCTTAGCATTATTACTAAAAGAAGCACATAATGTGAATGTCGGATTTTTGAAATGTTTATGACATTTCTAATGAAAATACTGAATCTTGTATAATAGGCAGATGTATATTCAAAACAAGACACAATATTACTTATCTCAAACAGTGTTTGGAATCACAAAGCTGATGCCAAAATGATATTTGCCACCCCAGGAACAGAAATAATCCTCTAGAAGTACACTGTACAGAGAATAAGATTTTGCCTTTCAAATAGCTGAAAACAGGAAATTATCAGCATCACCTGATAGACCAGGTGCCACAGACCCCAGTTTGGGAACCACTGCCCTAGTGAATCACCTCTCAACTCTAGTACTGTGTCAAGTATTTAAACCAAGGTGCTTTTGAGATACAACTTTACAAAAACTCCAGACTTTTAAAAAACTTAAGATACATTTTTCAAACTTTCATATCTCAAAAATGGCTTGTCCAATTCAATTGAAGTTTCCTCTCTTTTTCCTCTGGCAAGAGACTGCATGTGAAATATTAGGTGGAAAGGATGTTTTCTAAGTTAAGTCTGGATCTAAATTAGGGTTATGCTGGAAAGTGAGTTACAGATATAGATTTAAATATAAATATAGATACACGCATTTTTCATTTGGGGGCATTTTTAATTTTTTATCATACAAACATAGTTCTGCGCATAAGTGCTGGAACTAGGGGTGGGGGGTGCGGTAGCACCCCCTGTCTTGAAGTGGTTTCTATTATATACTGGGTTTACAGTTTCGTTCAATGGTTCTCAGCACTCCCACTACACAAACTGTTGCAGCATCCCTGGTTCTGCATCTTTAAAAATGTAAAATCAATATATTCACTTGCTGTTACCTGACATGAATAGGACATTTAATCACAAAGCAATATTTGAGTGGAATGCGTTTAGGTCACAAACATTTGTATATAAATTTAGTATTTTATGAAAGCATTGACGTAGCGTGAAGTATGGCAATGACTGTGCAAGTTTCCCTCCTATATCTCTACCAATTTACTTAAACCTTGACTTGCATTACCTCTGCTATTTCAGTCCTGGCTTTGTCTCAAACAAAGACATGACAAATTTTGTGTAAAGCTCACAGAATAACTCATTTGCATTTGTGACCTAAACTGTAACCTGAATTTAGGTCTCCAGTGGTGAAAAGCTAATGTACTTAACCAACCACATGATTTCCTGTAGTATTTTCAAAGTGCCATTTGTGTCCAAAATTCTAAGGGCAAGTCTACACTACAGCGCTACATCGGGGCAACTGCACTGATGCAGCAGCGCTGCTGTAGCCTGTCTGGTGAAGATGCGATATGCGAATGGGAGAGCGTTCACCTGTCAGCATAATTACTCCACTACAGTTAGAAGCGGAAACTATGTCGCGACAGAGCATCTCCTGCTGACATAGAGCTGGTGTGAACAGCGCAAAACTTGTGTTACTCATAGGGGAGCTTTTTCACACTCCGGAGTGACGTAAGTTAGAGCAACTTAACTGGTAGTGTATACCTGCCCTAAAGCTTTGTTAGAATATTATTCTAAAGCTATTTTAAGACATTACAGAAATATTTACACATACATATGTCTGTATATAGATATTCACAATGAGCTGCCAATCATAGCTGAACTGTATGTTGAAAACACACACAAAAAAAAGAACAAATTTCTTTCAGCTGTGTATAATGCCCTGATTCAGGAAAGCACTTAAGCATGTGCTTAATTGCCTTCCTAAATCAGGGCCTTAGTAGGTATGTCTACACAGCCTGTGGCAGATCAGCCCCCTCCCTGGGCTTCAGAGCCCAAGCTCCAGCCCCAGCCCTAGTGCTGTCTACACAGATATTTTTAGAGCACTAGCACGAGCTCCACAAGCCCCAGTCTGTCACTGCTGCAGGCTGTATAGACGTAACCGTAGAGACCACAGCGTGGAGCTAGCCAAAAGTCCATGAAAAATATGAATGCATTTTTAATTTCAAGTGAATCTTTTTTTAAAATAAATAAAATCCTACACACCCTCAGAACCGATAATGAAGTTATAGGTGACTGGTGTTTTAAATTTTACTTTTATCCATTACAGATGTTAATAGGAAAGCAAATATCAGAGATTTGTAAAAAATACTATAATTAGAGGACAACTGAGTCACCTTTGTACTCAATTCCCTTTGAAAAGGCTTGCTCAAGATTGAAAAATTCATTACCCTAAATGAGGTCCTCCATTCATTAAATCAAACACCTGAGCTGGATTTAGCGACTGTTTGAATCGACGAAGAAACTTTACTCCCTGATTGTCTCCACTCTTTGAGTTAACAAAAACTAAAAGAGGACTGGCACAGGATGGCGGGCATGTGGCTTTCCAAAATCCTGTGAACAAAGTTAGAAAGAATGAAATAAATAAGATCTTTATATATGAACACATTCAAGCAAAATCACGAGAAAGGAGAGGAAAATGGATGAAAGGACAAAAGGGATGCAATCATACGACGCATAATGCAAAAACTGAACTGAGTATTAGCCTCAAGGAGAATAGCAATGTTATATTAAAACTACTTCAGATTTACTACTCTGTTTTTTGTCTCCCGGATTTTTATCTGAAATTTTGTCTAAATTTAGCAAAACACAAAAGAAAATAGCTTTATTTTCCACAGCAAAAAGGTAGGTTGATGGAATGTTTCAATTTTTTCCAGCACACATCACCATAACATCAAATACATTTTCCAGATATAAACCATATTTTTTCTGACTTGTTGTTTTTAAAAGCTTCTATCAAGTTGCATCACATTGCAGTAGTGTCAAATTGAGCCCTCCAATCTACAAAAGCTCCATTCCCACCAAATTTAAGAACCCCCATACATTTCCACTAAATGTTACATTGTTAAATTACTCCCAATGGAGACTTTGCATAAAAACTTTTATTTCAGACTGAATTTATACAGTTGAGTTATAATGGAAGGACAGAACAACACACTCTTACGGTCTGATCCAAAACTTACTGAAGTCTTTGCAAGACTTTCAATTGTCTTTAATGGGCTTTGGGTCAGGACTTTAGTAAACAGTGCTAATGGACAGTGTTGTCATGAAAATCACATTCATTGAGGGCCCAATGGGAGTTACGGCTGCTCAGCACCACTTTGAATCAGGCCATAAGTGACCAGGTTTCAACTCTTATTTCAGGCAAGAATAAAGTAATTATCTCTTTTTAATTGTCTAAAAACAAATCTGAAAGCTAAAAATCTTATCAATTCTGATGAATTAGAAAAAATTAACTTTGAAAGTGTAAGAAGTTTAATATAATTCCACTTTCTATTAATGCATAATTTAATACAATATTATTTTTGACTGGTAAGCAATCTAATTGCACTAATAATGAAAGCAATCTTCTTAGCATGAATAATAAATAGCAGCAATTTCACTGCTTCAGCCAAAGACATTAGACAGTAAGTTTACAGTCAGTGAACATCTCCAGTATTCACAGTCATTTATATCAATCCCATACATAAAAAAAGTGCCTAACTTAGGGTATGTCTACACCCAGCCGCTAGTTCGGCGGCTGGCAATCGAAGTTCTGGGTCTTGTCTGGACGCGATAAGTCGAACCCGGAAGTGCTCGCCGTCGACTGCGGTACTCCAGCTAGACGAGAGGAGTACCGCGGAGTCGACGGGGGAGCCTGCCTGCCGCGTGTGGACCGAGGTAAGATCGAACTAAGGTACTTCGAACTTCAGCTACGTTATTCACGTAGCTGAAGTTGTGTACCTTAGTTCGATTTGGGGGGGTGAGTGTAGACCAAGCCTTAGAGGTAAGGTAGTTGGGTTGCATATGCCACCAACATAAACTATATAAAAAAAAAAAATGAAATAAAACAGTTTAGTTTCTCAGCACTCCACTCAACAATTCATCTTCCCAACCTCAACTTCACCTTCTTTCCTGCACCTACAGTCAAGCTCATCTCGATCCTGAACAACCAATGAGCACATTTCAGTTTTCACTATCTTTAATGGTGATCTGTTCATGTTTCAATGACTAACATAGTGTTTCTGATTAAAATAAAATTTTGATAGAAAATGGAAATGATTTTTTTTTATCCTCAAAAACATCAGAAGAGAGTGCATCTGAGGAGTTCAGTAAGCTAATCTTTGAGTAACACAAAACAGTGATTTGGAGTTAAAGAAATCATTCTTTGTGTTTTTCGAAAGTGGGCCATGTCAGAATGCATGTGTGTGAAGTTTTCAAGGACTCTGGTTGTTTAGCTGGCGGATCCCAGAGAAACATGAGGAGAACAGAAAAATTTTAAAGGGGAGCATTTAAAAATATTTCCTCTGCAAGCTATTATGTACTTTTCTAAAATATAATTACATGGAAAATTCAATTACCATCTGAAGAGTTATTGTGCTAAATTTGGAGACTAAATTTATCTGAGAAAAAGAGGGATTTTAGTCCTGCTTCAGGTAGAAATCTCAGTGAAACCATAACTATAGAATACCTACTAATGGCCCTGTTATACTACGTACCATCAGAATCTATGCTGTTGAGTGCTGTTGGAGGTATGATGGATACCTTACATTGTCCAAGCGGACATTTTCGAGGATACAGATCTTTACAGGCAGTGTGAACCTGAGGAAAAATAAGGTAAATAAATGTTTCCCAACATTTAATCTGATTTTATGGTAAAATTGCAATAGATACAGTAGCTAGATATTATTCAGAGATGGGGTAATATATAACAGACTATATTGCAGTATATTCAAACATATACAAACATTAAACCATAGATTGTTTAATTATCTATTTCTAAACAAAATATTCTGAATGCACTACGATACTTAAAAATTCTGCAGATTTCCCACTTCGAGGAAAAGCACCGAATTACAGGACACTAACAAGAGATAAAGGCATCAAGGGAAGAAATGCAATTATATATTGATGAGAAGACAGTGATAGAATGATGGAGAATTTAAATCTATACCACATGAAGAATAGTACAGAAGATAGGAACCAGGGTAACAAAGTCTCAACAGTTATATATTTCAGAATAGATTAGGACAATTAGATTTATATTTATTAGAAGAGACTAGGAAGCGAAAATGAAAGACATACATATAATTATAAGGGGCACAGAGTATGCCATCAACTATTCAAGCAGATGAGCTGCTCAAATCACAAGGGGCCTCTAGTACAGGATGAAGTACGAAGGGCCTGATCCAAAGCCCATTGAGGTAAAAGCAAAAAGTCTCCCCTTGATTTCATTGAGCTTTGAACCATGGCCTCAGGGAGTTAGGAGAAATGCAAAGGATAAATGATACATAGCAAGGACTATTAAAGAAAAACTTGTATTTGTTGACCTATTAAAAACAACAGACAAGTGGGACAGACATTCTAGATTACGAACGTTACTGATCTGTCCAACTCACTCTCCACGAGCTGCCTGGTCCCCTTCCCTTCCAAAAGATTAAGTAATGAAAAATAAGAATAATGGGTAAATAATTATCCTGGCAGAATCCAAGACATTTTTACAAGTCATATGGTACCTACCATAGCTTTACACCAAAGGCACTTCCAATCTTGGAGGCGTAAAACGCTGCCACAGGTCTTGTCGCAGACAGCACATTTGGCACTGACAGGCAAATTACCCTCCAACCATTGGTGAGGCATAGCTATCTGTGAGGAAGTTGTTATAAAGTTAAATGCCATGGCACGGAAACTTGCCATTAAAACTACAAAAAGATCAGGAATTCAGTGTCCTCCTGAAACTTTCCTCTGATTTACTCTTTGCACCAATATCTAGATATGTAAATTTCTGTATGCATGCATATTTTTGGCAATTCTAGCACTAATCTTCTAGATAAGAGTTTCATGCCAGTGGCTGTAAAATTAACTCATCTACTTCGACACAACTCAGACAAAAAGTGTTGTTACATTTTCTACTTTTAATTTTAACTCTTACATGTATCAATAGAACTACTATCTGTATGTCAATGAATTCCAAACAGATCTTCTGGGGAACTGGTGTCACTTACAAGTAGACAAAGCAGGCCGAGAAAACAGCATATCAACAAGACTAACACAAATACACCTTCTTCGCTCAAGTAGGAGAGAAAGGGGCTTCTCACAGCAATTCTCAAAGCTCAGAGAATCCATCCATACTTCCTCCAGAATTCTGTAATATGGAATTCTTCCCTCTAGAGCCCATTGATGGTAAATGTGTCTCCTGAAGAGCCCCTGAATTTTAATATAGTATCTATAGCCGTACAGCCAACTACCATTCACTTTAATGGGTCATATGACAACATTTCTATACTGGCCAATTAAAAAATAAAATAAAATAAAATACCAACCAAACAATTAACTTTTGTGAAGTATTGAAAGCCTGAATAATACTTACACCATCTTCATCCTCAATGATATCTTTCCCAATGGAGGCTAACGTAGTCCACTTGCAATTATTTGTTGCCCTGACTGCACACCTTTTATGTGCTTTAAATTTACACACTAGAAGAAAGACACAAATGTACTTTATATTAGCTACTCCCTGATTGCAGTCTCTGTAAAGTATTACATCAACAGTTACATTTTCAGAAATTCAGTCAAATGCAAATTCCTCTATAAAACAGAGGGATACATGTGCACTTACTGTTTCAGACAAAACACAAACCTATTAAAATAAAGAAAATTCAGAGTTCAAACTCATTCTACCTTTTACTTGCTGAACTGTGTCTAGGGATTACATACTGCTGTTTGCTGGCTGCAAGATTACTCACTATTCTTTAAGATCTACAGACATTAAAACATGGAATGGCAGTCTTGTATCTTCTTGCTCTTGTCAATTATTCATAGGTAAACTTTAGTTATTTTAATGACTTTTTAAAAAATGCAATTCTTTTATACTGTAGCTTTTAAAAATATCTTCCATTACATGATAAAAGAGACAGCACAAATCTCTTGCTCAATATATTTTGAATGCAACCCTCATTATAGTTATCCATGGCTTTGTCACCTTGAAACTGAATTACTGCAATTGGAATACTCTGCATGGGGTTATATTTGGAGACCATTTGGAAACTTTAGCAGATGCAGGATGCACTAGTCAGTTTGCTTAGTTATTCAGGAAAGGAGCCTATTATAGCTGTCCTCTGAGATTCACATGGGCTTCCAATTAATTTCCAAGTGCAATTCAATGTATTTATTTTGACCTATAAAAATGTAATTGTTTGGGTCTTGGCTACCTGAGAAATTGTCTCTCTCTTTGTGTGACATAGCAGTAGCTGAAATCACCTGAGGCATTTGAGCAGCTAGAGCTCTGGTTTAAATGTGAAGGAAATGCTTGCGGGGCATTTCCAGAGAAGGAATTTTATACTGGAGCAAACTTTTCTCTTTGTCCAACGCAGCCCTTTGTGGCACAATAGAAGGCCTGTTTCCAGTTTCTGTAGACTTCTGAGAAGGAGGAGGATTAGGAGGGTATGTGTCTATTCAGTAGACTGGGAGTTATTGTTGAGTCTCATAGGTTACCTGGGTAAGGACAAACCCAATTTTTAATAGATTTATTTTAAAAATCCATAGTTGTTTTAATGTATTATACATATGCCTCATGCATGTGGTTTGATATTTTAAAAGTCTGAATAATTTTTATTTTGTTTGATATAATTCGCATACCATGTAATGAAATCATATTGTACCAAACAGACTGATGGATTACAGTTGAGTCTTTACATTAGTGGAAGTGTATGAGATCATTCCATGTATAGAACTTTATATTTGCAATAACCATAAAAGCTTTATAAGAGCACGGGCAGTAGCAGTAGTTTCTTTGCAAACAAATATAACTATCAAATGCTTTGGCCCAACATTTGTCCAAGATTAAAAGTGCTAAGATCTGGCACAAAAGGTCCCTCTGGAGTCTGGACCACACATTTATTTATATTTTTAATACCATTGTTCCACTGCCAGATTTTAAAAAAATGAACAAGGCCTTTGCTCCTGCCTTGGCAGGGACTGGGAGAACAGGAAGGCATATGGTCCACCCACAGAAGAACAGAAGGAGCATCCCAGTTGCTCTCTAGCAATCCCCATGGCTATTTCAAAAGCAACATTCATGGGCTCCAGCAGTACCTATGTCTCTCCCTCCACAGCCAGACAAATAGGGCCAGATTCTCAAAAACGCTCAGCACCCACATTGGTGCCAGATTTCCAGAGTGCTCAGCTCCCCTTAAGGCACAGAAATAAGGGATGGATTTTCAAAGTGCTCGGCATTCTGCACTTTCCACTGGAACAGCCTGGGACACACTTTCCAAAGAACTGAGTACCTCCTGTGCTCAGCTCACTTGAAAATCCACCACTTAATCTGGCATCTGAATGGGAGCTAAGCACTTCTGAAAATATAGCCTTGACAGTGGGTGCTGAATGCTTTTGAAAATCTGGTCCATGAATATGGGGTCATGAGAACAAGAGCAGCACTAAACACAGTGATTCACACTTTTGTCACCTGCAAGCTGGTCTACTGCAGGCATCCTTGTGGCACCTTATTTGGGCATAAGCTTTTGTGGGCTAGAACCCACTTCATCAGATGCATGGAGTGGAAAACACAGTAGCAGGTATATATACACCAGGGGTCGGCAACCTTTCAGAAGCGGTGTGCCGAGTCTTCATTTATTCACTTTAATTTAAGGTTTCACGTGCCGGTAATACATTTTAACGTTTTTCAGAAGGTCTCTCTATAAGTCTATATATTATATAACCAAACTACTGTTGTATGTAAAGTAAACAAGATTTTCAAAATGTTTAAGGAGCTTCATTTAAAATACTGATCTTAAGACACCGACATGCTCAGCCTGCTGCCAGCCTGGGGTTCCGTTCACCTAGGCTGGCACAGGGCTGAGCAGAGCCTGCAGCCGGAACCCCAGCTGGCAAAGGACCGGCAGCCAGAAACTCAGGTTGGCAGCGGGCTGAGCGGGGCCGGCGGCTGGGACCCCAGCTGGCAAGGGGCCAGCAGCCAAAACCCCATACCGGCAGCGGGCTGAGAGGGGCCAGGGGCCGGGACCCCAGACTGGCAGCGGGCTGAGAGGGGCCAGGGGCCGGGACCCCAGACCGGCAGCGGGCTGAGTGGGGCCGGCACCCCAGACCGGCAGCGGGCTGAGCAGCTCAGCCCGCTGCTGGTCTGGGGTTCCGTCCGCTGGCTCCTGCCAGCCAGGGTCTCGGCCGCCGGCCCCGCTCAGCCTGCTGCCTGTCTGGGGTTCTGGCTGCCGGCCCCTTGCCAGCTGGGGTCCCAGACACCGGCCCCGCTCAGCCCGCTGCCAACCTGGTGCTCAGGGTGGGGGGTGGGGATGTGGGGGGTACAAGAGTCAGGGCATGGGGTGTGGAGGGCTGGGTATGTGGGGGGAGTGCAGGAGTCAGGGCAGGAGGTGTGGGGGGGCTGGGTATGTGTGGGGAGTGCAGGAGTCAGGGCAGGAGGTGTGGGGGGCTGGGTATGTGTAGAGGGTGCAGGAGTCAGGGATGGGGTTGTGGGGGGGATGCAGGGAGCTGGGGTGCAAAGGGGGTGCAGGGGTCAGGGGAAAGGGCTGGGGGCATGTGAGGGGGTGCAGGAGTCAGGGCATGGGGTGTGAGGGGGCTGGGTATGTGTGGAGGCTGCAGGAATCAGGGATGGGGTCGTGGGGGGGATGCAGGGGCCTGTGATGCAAAGGGGGTGCAGGGGTCAGGGCAGAGGGCTAGGGGGGTGGGCTGGGATCAGGGGGGTGTCCCTGCCCCCTGAGCGGCTCACAGCAGGGGGCTGGAGGGATACGC
This sequence comes from Trachemys scripta elegans, assembly GCF_013100865.1. NCBI lineage: Eukaryota > Metazoa > Chordata > Testudines > Emydidae > Trachemys > Trachemys scripta. The sequence goes on along the minus strand of NC_048298.1, from coordinate 285,019,853 downwards.
CCTGCTCCTACCCCGCTTCCCCCTGCCTCTTTTCCGCCTCCTTACCGGTCTGAGCAGCGAGGGCACTGGGGCTGCTCTTCTCCCCTCCCTCGCAAGGGCCATCGGCGGCAGGGAGGAGGCAGGGCTCGACGCAGCACGCTGGGGGAAGAGGCGAGAGAGGGGGAAGCTTGGCTGCTGGCGGAGCCTAACCTACAGCAGCAGCCAGCAGGACCAAGCTTGCTTCTGCCCCCTGCCCCCGCTAGAGAGAGCAGTAGGCGGGGGGCGGAGAAGAGCGGGCTGGGTCGGGCAAGATTTTTAATGGCACGCTGCTGCCTGCCAGGGTCCGGCTCAGCCCACTGCCATGCGTGCCATAGATTGCCGACCCCTGATATACACAGTACATGAAAAGATGGGAGTTTCCTTACCAAGTGGGGAGTCAATCTAATGAGTCAATTCAATTAACAATAGAATACCAAGGGAGGAAAAATCACTTTTGTAGTGGTAATGAGGGTGGCCTTGGTATTCTACTGTTTTTCCTCCCTTGATATTCTACTGCTAATTGAATTGTTAGACTGACCCCCCACTTGGTAAGGCAACTCCCATCTTTTCATGTACTATGTATATATACCTGCTACTGTATGTTTCACACCATGCATCTGATGAAGTAGGTTCTAGCCCATGAAAGCTTATGCCCAAATACATTTGTTAGTCTCTAAGGTGCCACAAGGACTCCTCATTGTTTTTGCTGATACAGACTAACATGGCTACCACTCTGAAACCTGCAAAACCACTGTGGACTAGATTGTAGAGTCAACCATGAGCCCTAAGTAAGAGTCAGTGTGCAGTTATGCTGCCTGAGAAGCAGACCAGAAATGAAACTGACTCAGTCACAATCTGGAGCCTACTTGACTCTTGCTCCAGGGGAAGCAAGCTGTGCTACTTCTAGACCTAGCAGCTTACTTCCCCCTGTACATCAGCTCAGCTGCGATGGCGAGCACATGGGTGGGGATGAAGGGCTGCAGAACCAAGGCTCCCCATTTCACCAACCTTGCCTGTCCTCCTATGCAGGAGTAGGGTGACCACATGTCCCATCTTATAGGGACAGTCCCAATTTTGTGGGCTTTTTCTTACATAGGCACCTATGACCCCTCACCCCATTCCGATTTTTCACACTTGCTGTCTGATCATCCTATGCAGAAGCAGCAACCCCACGGAGGCCACTCTCATTCCTACACACAGACCTACATTGTGGGTAGCCAATACAGGGGAGTAAGGGGATTCCTTGTGCCCTACTACTCCTTTGAGAGCATGAAAAGGGAATCCCAACCAAGCCCTGTATCTAGGCCTGAAGGTGGAATCAATGCAAAGGCTCCAGTTCAGGCAGAATGCGGCAGAAAACCTCAGGTAGACAGGCTGTTGTGAGGATATCATACTGCGGTCTGATCCCTCCACTGGCTGCCAGTCTGCTTCTCTTGCCAGTTCAAGGCCTTGGCCCTGATCTACAAAGCAATCAGCAACTGAAGACCAAGCTATATCATACACCACATCCTCGCCATGGCCCACTAAGACAGCTATACTCTGAAACAATGCAGAGTATGAAAGCCGTGACAAACACGAGAGTGGGAGGCAGAGGGAGTTCAGCTGTAGAATGACCTTCCGGAGGGGATTAGACTAATCCATAATATGATCACCTCTAGGGCATGCTGCAAGGAAAGCATTTCTCAGCATACCTGGAATGATTTTTACAAATGGTTATATGTATATATCTCAAGCAGAATTTCTTGTAACCTTGGAAGGGAAAGGAATGAAGACCTCATGAGGTCCTCTAGGAACTTGTTATGCAGATCCAATTCACCTGTGAAGAATTTAGATGCTCTAGTGATGGGAATGAGGGGTCAGAAAGAATTAAATGTCCTCACTTCATTACAGTTCAGTGGAAGAGCTACCATTCAATCAGATAGCATGGCTCTGGGTCCAACGTCTAGTCAACCTGGATGGCTCGCTGCCTGATTGGCTAGGACTATGGGTGCTAATTAAGACTTGCAAATTCAGACTCAGGACCAACCAAAAAGTAACTCAAACCTACCTATCCCCAGCATTCCAGTAAAAAGGCAAGTGTCCAGTCAGGACCAGCGGATAATACCCTGCAAGTGACAGCTCACATGTGCTCTCTGAACACCCTGCCTCTTGTCCATCTTCAAATAAGGCTGCCTAAAGACAGCCACATCTATAAACCCACCCACCACCAGAAAACAATGCCTTTCACCTGTATGTTAAACATTGTCAGAAATAAGGGCCATGGGAACAATGACCTTTGGAAAAGAACAAATGAATAATGGGGAAGAAGTCTTGCAATTTGTGAGGAGCTTTTACAAACAGAAATTTTTATAAATTATGAACTTGTTCATAGTGTCCCTTTTAGCAATGCCACCATTTGAAGATAAGATTTATAAAGAAAAGTGGAATTCAACCGTAACTAACATAGAGCTTTGCAAATGTGACATTTTAAGCGCTCCTATCTCAAATGATACTGGGGCTGATTAATAAATGAGTTCTGTAGCACCCAGTTATATTTCTGGATGTCAGCTGACAATTTGCTGATAAAGCTTAAAAGAAAAGGAAAGGAAAAATGCAGCCAGTCAGAAACCAGGTTATTCATAAATATACAGTATATAATATTAAAAAGTATAAATTGCTTGGTAAAGTTCTCTGATTAACTGTAATATACAACATTTTCCCCTAACAAGCAATTAAGTAGACCGTGTAATTAGTCAGCATTGTCACAGTTTCACCAACACCTGTTGCCAGATACAATAATTAAAATTTATAGCAATTATTAGGTATAATAGAAATAAAGTTAATGAAATAGAACACTGTCATGGGACCTCTTGCTTTGAAAACAAACATCTTTGTTATAACATGGTTTTGCATAAAGATATTTCATTTTCTTGACTGATTTATTAATTATACTGCATTGAAAAAATCTGCATGTCCTGCCAAGCCTCTCTCTGTTGTTTTACAAAGTTTCTTTTTGGTCGTTTTCAAAGAACAGCTGCTTACTTGGAATGTTTTTCCTGACTTCAAAAGCTAAAGCCAAACTGGTGAAACTGACAAGGAGATCGCTTTTCTGGTACCCATAGTTTATGTTGTCAAGAAACAAACAGTTGTCCAGTGAGAGTCCCCAGAAGCTGTTATTTTGTTTCCAAGAATACTGGGCTTAAAAATCCACACTGAAAAGAGATTCAAACACTGACATGAAAACAACAAAATTCAGAACACTCTAATTGCAGCCTGAATTAGATAAGCCTGTTTAGGAAAATCATTTGGAGATCCCTTGTTAGTTTCCTCATTGGCATGTAAATGCAGTCAGCTAATAATAAAATATTTATATACTACACACACAAAAACTATGTTAAAAACATTAAGATTGAATGGTCAGGCACTCAAATGTTAGGAAATGCCACAATTAAGGCTGCCTCTGCAACCTTAATTTGACTCCCCTCTTTAACTATAAAATCACATACTATTTTTTCCTCACAGGACCCCTAGTCTCATTCGGTGCACAGGATGGACAGTGCACAAATAACAAACAGCTATTCAGTGTTATCTTTTATCCTCAGTGTTCAATGTGTGGCCCTAGCCCTATTTAATCCATATTATTCAAACCCTGCTCTGAATACACAATTATTAATTTCCTCATGAACTCTTCTATGGCACTTATTGCTATAGAATCTGAGTGCTCCAGAAATTTAATGAAATTTATCTTCACATCACAACAACCCTGTGAGATGAGGAGGCGGCATTACCCCCATTTTACAGATGAAGAACTGAGGTACAGAGAGAATAGGTCAAAAGCATCACTTAATTTTGGATGCCCAAACAGAGATGCCTAGGACCTGATTTTCCAGTGCACTTAGCAGCACATAGTACTATATATGTTCAAAGCTCCCATTGACTTCAGCTGAGGTTGCGAGCACTCAGTACTTCCACAAATCAGACCCCAGGGTCTCATGTTGTGTGCCCAGAAAATGAGGAACACACAATTAGTGACCACCAAGAAAAGTTTGGTTTAAGTGACTTGCTTATAGCATCACATAGAAATTCTGTGGCAGAGGTGGAGATAGAATCCAATCCTCAAGAGCAGCATTCAATTAATGATCTTTTCTCTTCATACAATCCACTGCCTCATTCACTTTCAATTTCTACAATAAATGAGGCAGAGGGCCTACCACTCACAGCCTCCTACACAACACAATCATGATTCGTCCTCAGAGCAGGTCCATCGTGTTCACTGAATGAGGTAGAGGTCCTGTGGAAAAAATATGTGATTATGTAACTGAAGACAGTCTCATAATGCACAGGTACCGCAAGGGGGACAAATTAAGGATGCACAGACAACCTTAATTCCGGCATTTCCTAACTTTTGATTGTTTGACTTTGCAACATTACAAATGTTCTTTTAATGTAATTTGTGTGTGTAAGAAATAAGGTTGAAAGTGTCTCATTTGCACTGAAATCTTTAACTTACCAGATATGTCTGATATTGAATTGTCAATGTTAGCTCTGTTATGAAAAATTTATCGACTCTCTCTAGAATACTATATTCAGAACTAAACCTGTGTTGAGTTTACTCTATAATTTCTATTCAGAATACACATAAGAGCAATATTCCTTAGAAAGTGATATGGACAGGAGTACAGAAGCACCAATAAATACTAAACTTATTAGTGGTGAGTGACTGAGGCTAAGGAGCGTTCTTAGGGTTCTGTGGGTTATTATGGTTCTTTGTCTGAAAACTCTCTCTCCACTTAACCAACCTCCTAAATTCAAGAGTCCTAAATAAGGCAGACTTCACAACTTTGAGGGAAAGAGAAGTTTGGAAGGGATGGGGAATGAGAATTTCACTTAATTCTATTCTGCATGGAATTCCAAAGCAAGGCGCATCATGAATTTATCTGTATTACCAATGTCTATGCACAAATGCAATAGGAATCAGGATGTTATTGACATTAGCTAGATGGAAATCTTAACTTGCTGGCATCACATATTTAGTGGGATGATTCTGATCACTGTAGATAGTGTATGTAGAAGAGATAAAAAGGAAAGAAAAACTGGAGGAATAGCACTGTATTGCCGAAATAATTATGAGCTACAATTACACAAAGAAGAAAAACACTCGTGGACATCTGCTTCAGATCAGCAGGTCTGGAGGGAACGAAATATTACTGGACCAATTCTCAAAAGTTTTTAAGCTGCAAGACACTAACTGAGAGAATTTTTTTACCTACAAGGTAACAAATACAGCTAACCAGGAACCAAAGAATACAAACAATCTAAGACCTAGTCTACATTGGCAGCGCTTTAACATGCCTTGTGTGGTTACGGCGCGGCGCTGGGAGAGAACTCTCCCAGCACTTTAAAAAAATACACCTCAATGAGGGGCGTAGCTCCCAGCACTGGGGCACTGTTTACACTGGCGCTTTACGGCACTGCAACTTGTTGCGCTCAGGGCAGTGTTTTTTCACCCCCCTGAGCGAGAAAGTTGCAGTGCTGTTAAATGCCAGTGTAGAAAAAGCCCTAAGTTACACAGAAGACAATTCATGTGCCAGAAAGCAGATACACCAACAAGAAGGAAGACATCCTGGATCTATTGATAAGGAGAAAATCACTGAGTACATGTGAATAACAGGGAAGCATGGAACCAGTGACTGTGCACTAACTGAATTTAGCATAGAAATAAATGGATTCACAGAATACAGAAGTACATGGGTGTCAAATTTCAGGCATGACCATTTTAGCAAATTAAAAAAAACAAGCCAGTAAGATGTAATGGGAAGAAGTGGCATTGAAGATTTCTTGGTTACTCCTAGAGTGACCAGATAGCAAGTGTAAAAAATCGGGACGGGGGTGGGAGGTAATAGGTGCCTATATGAGAAAAAGCCCCTATAAAATCGGGACATCTGGTCACCCTAGATACTCCTAAAAGACATCATACCCACTACATTATCTTTGATAAAAAGACTGTGGAGTACAAGAAATGGCCAACATGGTATTACAAAGGGCAGCTCAAGCAATATCAGATTTTTAAAAATGTTTTGGAAACAAACAAGGGAGACAACAAAGCAAAGACTTAATCATGTAGGACTTATAAAGAAAGTACAGGCAAGCAAACTACCAAAATGAGCTTGTTAGCCAAATAAATTAAAGGGGATTAACTGCGGCTTTTACAGGTATACAATATCAGGGGTGAGGCGGAAATACTGCAATACTAAAAAGAGAGTCAATCCATAGATAAATTAGGAAGATTAATTTAATGACTAGTTGAGATATCCTTTTATGAAATTTCCCTTCAATGAGATTAAAAATATATATATTTGAATGATTAGAAAGGAAGGAAGACTCTGTAAATATAAATTAAGAACAGGTGAAACCGGTGAAAGAATATTTGAATATATACACATAAAACTGTCCAGATTATATGCATTCTAGAATCCAAAGGACATTAGGAAACAAATTACTCTACCATTAAGAATTAGATCTAAAAATCATGTAGAAATAGAGATGTAACCGAAAACTAAAATAAAATAGAAGTAATATTAATTTTCAAAAAGGGAAAAAAGATCGATCCTGGCAATTACATTGATGTAAATGTAACAGCCAGTCCTAGCTAACTAATAGAACATTAAGAAGCAAAAAACAAAGGTACTTAGCTAGTGGAGAATGGACTACAAGCGTTGAAATCACAGAATCATAGAGTGTAGGAGAAATACATGAGTTAATAAAAAATAATTCTTGCTAGAAAAAACGTACTCTTTTTTATTAAATACGTACAATATTTGCTCTTAAAGGGAACACAGTAGATGCAATATATTTTAATTCTGATTAAGCACTAGATACTGTGTCTCCTAAAATCGTACTTCAAAAACTTCATGAATGACCGAAAACTATCTGAATGACTAGGGAAATTAAATGGGAAATGATAAATAGCAGTGACAGTGGAGGTCAGCTACACCATCACTAACTTCTGTGATATATGTAACCCTCAAGGAGATTACCTAGATTCCAGGGTCTCTGTGTGCTGGTGGCTTCCCAAGCTGCCCTGGTGACCCTGCCAGGAAGGAGCAAGGGGAATGGAGGCACTGCCAAATAAATTCATATAGGAAGAAAAAGATGTTGCACCCTACTGAGTGGGTAGCAGGATTCAGATGAACCCAGGATTGTCAATCAAAACGCGTAAGGAGATTGGCACTAAAGGGGGTAACCAGGTGGATAAGGGGGTGCTACACTGGAGGTACTGTTGGGATCCCGTCTTTTAAACTCAGACCTTAAATTTACCCTTGCTGATTTCCCAGGGAAATTGAGTAAATTTCCAGTATGGATTACCAGAAGAGGCTTGTAACTTGGTGTGAGCTGGAGGGAGCCGACCCTGAAAACCACTTCATACTCACTAATGTACCCAAGTTAGACAAATCAAAGATGAGACTGAACCCTGCAAGCAGGCCTGGAGCTCACCAGCCCCCTTCCCCCAGCCAGTTCTACTAGGGTTACCATTCGTCCGGATTCCCCTGGACATGTCCGGATTTTTGAGCTAAAAATAGCGTCCGGGGGGAATTTGTAAATGTCCGGATTTCTCCCCCCCCCATACAGAGCGCGCGTGGCTAACAGGGCAGCCGGACGGATGGTGCCACTTACATGAGGCTCCGAAAGCCAGAGAGAGCCCCCCTCCTCTCCCCTGCGGCAGAGATCACTCCCTCCCTCCCTCCCTCCCTGCATTTGCAGATCGCCTCCGGTAGTCTGGAGCTGCTCCCCCGCCAGCCAGCCTGCTGCTCCCGCCAGCCAGCCAGCCTGCCGGGACGAGCGTGCCGGGACAAACGGCTCAGGCCGTTCCTGAGCAAGTTCACAGAGACATTAGGTGAAGGCCAACAACAAGGGGGCCATGGGGTCGGAGAAGGGGCAGGGAGGTTCTGGAGGGGGCAGTCAAGAGATGGGGGGGGGTCAGGAGTTCAGGGGGGTGCTTTCTGGGGGAAGGTGTGGATAAGGTTTTGGGCAGTCAGGGTACAGCTAGGGGGTAGGGTCCTGGGGGGCAGTTAGGGGGGGGTCTTAGGAGGGGGCAGTTAGGGGATAAGGAACAGAGAGGCTTAGGTAGGGGGTGGAGTTCTGGGGGGCAGTTAGGAGCAGGGGTCCCAGGAGGGAGCAGTTAGGGGACAAGGAGCGAGGGGGGGGTTAGGAGTTCTGGGGGGGCTGTCAGGGGGCAGGAGTGGGGAGAGGGATCGGAGCAGTCAGGGAGCAGAGGGGTTTAGATGGGTCGGGAGTTCTGGGGGTCTGTCTGGGGGTGGGGGTGTGGATAAGGGTTGGAGCAGTCAGGGTACAGGTAGGGGGTAGGGTCCTAGGGGGCCAGTTAGGATGGGGGGAGAGTCTCAGGAGGGAGCAGTCAGGGGACAAGAGGCAGGGAGGCTTAGGTAGGGGGTGGAGTCCTGGGGGGCAGTTAGGGGCAGAGGTCCCAGGAGTGGGCAGTCAGGGGACAAGGAGTGGGGGGGAGGGTTGGGGATTCTGAGGGGGGCGGGAAGTGGGAGGGGCAGGGGCGGGGCTAGGGCAGGATGGGGGTGGGGCTAGGGTGGGGCTCCTCCCATCCTCTTTTTTGCTTGCTGAAATATGGTAACCCTAGTTCTACCCTTTCCCTGACTGGCCCAAACTGCTCCAAAAATGGCTTCTCCCCTCTCCTGAGTTCCCAGGGAAGGGCACCTCACTCCCTATTGGTTGCCGAGCAGACTCTGAGTCTGCCCTTGGCTCTCCTTTCCTACCAGTGACAGTGTGCCTCTCCCTGAGCTACCTGCACACAGAGCCCCAAGAATCTAGGCAATCTCCTTGGGGTTTACATATATATTCATATCATTGTCCCTGGACAGTTTCACCCTGCTGGATGCCTTCAGATGGTGAACACTAAAGGACAGGGACCTGACTCTGGCTTTAGCACAGTTTACCGGCTATACAGCATGGAGTACAGATACTCCACAGTACAGATAACAGGAACAGAATTCTACAGGTAGTTAGGTAACAGACAACTTAAAACCTATTTCTGAATAATATATTGTGCAATAACCGATTACCGTATTTCCATTATTATACAGCAGCAAGATTTTCCTGGGCAGTTAACAATTTTGTAATTAAAGGTCTAACCATTATTATAAAGAGTATTTAGACCATATTTTTCTTCCCAGTGAAAAAGCAATACCAAAGCTGGTGTGTAAATGGCATATATATTCCATAAGGACACATTTGCACTTAATTTACTGCCACATTCCAGGAAACAAGGTAGACATATCACTGCTTTTCACAGAAGTTACAGTGAAAAGCCAATACATGATAAAATAAAACTGAATATTTTCAAGGTTATTATAGAAATTATCTATTATACTAGATAATTCCTGCACTCTAGTTTAACACTGAACCTTTAGTCCCATCCCAGTTTTTATTTATGTTGGATTTTAGCTCTTTAATTATCAAATTATGAAAAACATATAAATGATTTTTTATCCATTATGTGACCAGTGAAGAAGCATATTTTACCCTCCCTGCCTGCACTACAATATCAGTCAGCAGCAAGAGAGCAGCAAATCAGACAGAAACTGGGAAGAAATAAGGTCATGGACCCAACTAAGGAGTTAACTGTTGTTCCAGATTTTTGCCGATGACAATATTTCTATTTTTTCCTCTTTTCTTTCAAAGGAATGCTATATCAATTCTGAGAACCGAAGAAAGAAAATGTTGCACTTTTGCTCCACATCATTTTTGAAGTGCAAATCAAAGTAATCTCATCTTCTCTCAAAAACCTTACACTCAGGCAAGCACATATGGAGGGAGGGGAGAGGGGGAGGTATTTGTAGCAGCAGGAACCTTTTATATTGAGATGAACTAGAAAATAATGTCCAGAGTGTGAATAATATGTGTCATATTGTTAGCATTTATTCTGACCAACATAAATGTTCCTTTCTATAGCAATGAGTAGGTTTCTTCTTACTCCATAGCATTTTCAGTACTATTACCTGCCTATAGACTTTTATGTTTTTATTAGCTTATAGGACATTGTAAGGAAAAATATGTTGACTTTACCTTCACAAGACAGGCCATGAGAAGTAACTCCAGAGAGGCTCTCTCTGCACACATTACAGAAGGTAGGTCGGGCATGGGAGCAGGCGTACCAGTTATGCATCCCTGAGAAATGTTCCACATTAAACTGTGCGGTCTAGTAAAGGAGAAGTTAAGACAAATTTGCAAGTACAGAACACAGCTATAGAAACTGAAAGTACTTAGGAGTTCCATATTTATGCTGGAAAATTCAATGCGGAGAAGTACATTGAAAGGAGACTAAAAGCTCTCTGTCTCAAAACCTCAGTACAAGAGCATAATAGCATGAATTGTACTAGTAAAATAAAGATTTAACAAAAACTGCATTTTAACCTTACAGGTTTTTCACACTCCACAAGACTGTATGTCTTGGGTTCTGTGTACTGTAGAGCTTGGTATATTAAATCAATATGTATCCTGAAAGAACAACAACATGCACTGAAAGGGATATTATCTTACCTCATAATGTTCTCTAGACTGTACAGACTTCAGTGAGCTGATCCAGTCCTCCATCTCTTTTCTGTTCTCAGCACACAATATTAGCCTCCGGAATGGAGTGATTATCTGAAAGAGACTTCTCAATTTAATGATTCTGAATATTATAGATAGGAGAGATCATTACAGAAAGTAACATCTGACAAGCCAATTTTTCTTCTCTCTGATGATGCAAGTGAAATGCACACCCTAAAACTGTATGATAATCAAAACCTTGAATATCAATGAGTTGTGTGTTGTTTTTTAATCACTGTTTTAAAATGGTAAAGTGAACTTTTCTCAATTTAAATTCCCAGGATTTATATCAGGCTTTCATATGGGCTTTAAAAAAAATTATTATTTATGTCTCTTTTTCAGCGCTTTATCCATATGTAAATGTAAAACTCCCTGCAAAGCTCTAAAATGGCTAATAAATCTTTCCATAAATTATTTTAAACAGATGTCAGTTCTGTTTCATAACAACATTATAGCAACTGCAAAGTCTATAATTACTGTAGACGAAGACAAATCATACTGATAAACAAAAGCTGGAGATTCATAAACATTCTGCGCATTTCTCATTCCTACATTGGTGATGACATTGTATTTACATAATTGTTGTAATCAAATATAAAAACTTGATTTATGAGTTAATATAGGAATACACCTTCACAAGCTGTACAATCAAAAGACACAGAACAAAAAACAAACAGCTCAAACCCTATGCAATGGTGCCTATGCAGTGTTTCGGTGCACTCTTGGAACAGGTTGATGTTGTGCGGGGTTCAGTAGTCCGGATTTAGATCTTAGACACTGTATTCATCTTGAAATCTGAAGACTGCTGAATCTTGGAGATTCAGAGTAAAGGTGTTTTTTTCTTTCCCCACTAGTAGATAAACAATTAAAAATAACAGTAAGGCACCAAAAACTATCAGCCAACTCCCACAGAAATTATTTTGAGCACCGCACTAAAATAGATATTGTAGTTGCTTTGAGAACAACGAAGGAATCTAAAATAAAAATCTAAGTAATCAAAGGAAGAGTCATTTGCTTCTTCTGCAAAAATTAAAAACTAAAACTAAAATCTTGTTCAGTCTGAACATGTATTTCATTGTTCATACTGCATACATTTGGAAATTATCTAAGTAAAGTAACAGCATAAACCACAGGAAAACTGTTAATTTGCTCTCATGGTGTTATAAGGTTCTTGTAACATTTACAATACATACATTATTAGTAAGTAATTATTTACAACTGTTTTTACTCACCCGGTGACCACGAGATAGCCTCTGCTCCTGGTTTGTGCTATGCAGTTCTTCATTAAACTGAACTGCACTTTAATATATCTGACAAGCAACCTAACTGAAATACAGCAGACTACAAGTCACATGGAAGGGCAGCACAAACCTTTGAGCTTTTTTTTTTTTTTTAATGTACAAGCTGTACATGAAACTGAAGGACTCCACTCTGTTTTCTATTTCCTTCAGTCTTCCCCACCCTTTTTTTGATAAGACTTATTAACATCTGTCCACTTCTCTTCCTGAATAACAGTTAATGCAAAGAGCAATGCTTCTCTCATTAGTTAGGAGCCAAATGGATGCTTTATTACTTCAAAATGTTTTTCTGACAGCTCATCAAATGAAGCACAAAGAAGCCATTAAACCATAATATAACCCTGGTTCCAATAACAAGCACCAGGCTTTATCGAACTCATAGATATTATATGTACAAATACTTCCCCCAGTCTTTATTTCCCAATATACTGTATGATATCATAATAAAGATATGCATTTATAGCTTTAAAGGAAGGACAAGGCTGCCTTAGTCACACAGCTAGGTCAGAGCATTTCATGTCAATTCCTTCCTTCTGACTACCAACAGAAAGTGTAGTGAAACACATTTAATGCAAAAATACATTTAACTACCTTTGCTCCTTAAAGTTCTTCTTGAAAAACTCTTGATAATCTTTCCAAAAAAACACAGATCAAATACATATATCACTGATGTCTTATCTTTAGTAATATCATTCACATTGAATCCCTTAAGTGAAAAAGTCGAAAAGTCTCTTTGCCAAAATAACTCAAAATTCCTATAGCAATACTGTTTTTATTTAATATTTGTTCATATAACTTACAGCAGGCTGTAGCAGAGTCATTAAGTTATACAATTGATGGCTACATTTGAATGTTAGATAAATTATTATTAGAGCTATTAAAATAAACACACTGGAAAGTTGGAAGAGCCCCACATATTTGTAGATACAGGACGTAAAAGGCTATGAAGACTAATCTACTTATATTCTTTCTGCTTCACACACTTCCAACAACAAGCTTCAAGGAACAGCCAGTCTGGTTATTGTAAGGGAGCCAGACATACAAAACAAAAAGACAACCTGATGTTATATGAAATAAAAATACCTATGCTGGAATAACATTAAGTTTCTGACCTCCAACCAAGAGAAGCAATGAAGCTATGAATTCAGGTTCTCTTTATCCTTAAGGGGTTTCCTGAGTTGAGAATGATCTTATGTACCATACAATAGGCCATCCTTCTCTTCTCCATTTACTATAGGAGAAGCTATAGGCGCCGACTTCCACTGTTCCCGGTGGGTGCTCGACCCCGCCCCTAGCCCCACCCCTGCACCGCCCCCATTCCACCCCTTCCCCAAAGTCCCCACCCCTGCCCCGCCTCCTCCCTGAGTGGGTCGCATCCCCGCTCCTCCCCCCTCCCTCCTGGAAAGTCCTAAGCACTGGGAAATAGGCAGAGGAGTGGGGACGCGACGCGACGCGCTCGGGAGGTGAGAAGGGGGGAAGAGGAGGGGAGCTTGACTGCCGGTGGGTGCAGAGCACCCACTAATTTTTCCCCGTGGGTGCTCCAGCCCCAGAGCATTCACAGAGTCAGCGCCTACGCTGAAGACCCCTCTATATGGGAATATTCACAAAAGGTAAGCTGAATCAACTACATTTGACTGAATTTAAAGTGCATTAAACCGCCGTGTGGATGCTTTAATTCAGAAATAAAGTGCTCTTAGTTCACTTTAAAGTGAACTAGAGCCATTTTACTTCTGAAGGAGAGCATCTACACAGCTGTTAAATGTGCTTTAAAATAATGCACTCTAAATTCACACCTCTAGTTAATTTGGCTTAATCTTCCTGAATGTCCCCATGTAGGCATGTCATGAGTAATGTCACATGGTCCCATGGCTAAATACGTAAAATTAGCATACGGTGCTTACACTTAAAAAGTCTCTTACTTTGTGAGTGTGCACACTGTAAATGTCTGCGGGTTTCTAATTCAAAGTAAGCAACTTAAGAATTTGTTGAAACATACATGGTTAAAATGTATCCCAGCACAGATGACCCACCCATGGTTCTCCATACCTCCTAAGCTCTTAAACAGAAGGCTTAAGTGGGGCTTAAATAGTGTGTTAATCCTTTGTTAGATTTCATTACTCTGGTGTAACTTTTACCCATAGTATAAAAAATCCTTTTCCTATCTTTTTGGGAACCACAAAAATCAAGAATGCCCCATTTTAGTCTTGTTAGGACATGATTCATTCACTACAAATATCACAGGTTTTCATGAAGCAACACAAAATTCACATAAAAACAATTTCAGTAAAATATTAGGGCTATCCAATCAGGCCTAAAGAGTTTGAAACAGGCAGAAGAAACCTCCTACAAGATCCTCCCAACCACATCTGCTATCCACGAACATATATATAATGTATACATACAAATACATTATCTCATCAATGGCTTTTTTCCAATGGTATTGCACTCCAACATCATATTTAATTTCCTTTCTATTGTTACTCAATTCTTACTCCACAGATGGGCATCCCTACCCAATTTGTATTTGTATGTTTTTTCTCGTCTCCCTGGAATTGGAAGAGAAAAGGTACGAAAAATGGCAACAAAAATGATTAGGGACATGGAACAGCCTCCATAGGAGGAGAGAGAGACTCATAGACTTTAAAGCCGAAAGGAGCCATCATGATCATCTAGTCTGACTTGCACATTGCCGACCACAGAACCTTGCCCACCCACTCCTATAATAGACCCATAACCTCTGGCTGTATTACTGAAGTCCTCAAATCATGATTTAAAGACTTCAAGTTACAGAGATTCCGATATTTACACTAGTTTAAAACAGCAGGTGACCCGTGCATCATGCTGCAGAGGAAGGCAAAAGCCCACAGGGTCTCTGCCTATCTGAGCAGGGGGGAAATTCCTTCCCGACTCTAAATATGGTGATCAGTTGGACACTGAGCATGTCAGCAAGACCAACCAGTCAGATACCTGGGAAAGAATTCTCTGTAATAATTCAGAGTCCACCCCGTCTAGTGTCCCATCTCCAGCCACTGGGGATATTTGCTACACGCCACTGTAGTCTCACCATACCATCCCCTCCATAAACTTATCAAGCTCAGTCTTGAAGCTAGTTAGGTTTTTTGCCCCCACTGCTTCCCTTAGACAACTGTTCCAGAACTTCACTCCTCTGTTGATTAGAACCATTCATCTAATTTCAAGCCTAAAATTATTGATGGCCAGTTTATATCCATTTATTCATGTGTCAGCATTAGCACTCAACTTAAATAACTCCTCTCCCTCTGTTTTTTATCCCTTTGATGTATATATAGAGAGGAATCATATTTCCCCGCAGCCTTCACTTGGTTAGGCTAAACACGTCAAGCTCTTTGACTCTTTTCTCCATTGCTCTGATCATTCTTGTAGCCCTTCTCTGCACCTGTTCCAGTTTGAACTCATCTTTCTTAGACATTCGTCTTTTTCATGGCCCCAACACATTGGCTGGAAAAAGGGGTAAACAGTTAGGTGGCAAAATTTGCAGATGATACAAAACTACTCAAGATAGTTAAGTCCCAAGCAGACTGCAAAGAGCTACAAAAGGATCTCTCAAAACTGGGTGACCGGGCAACAAAATGGCAGATGAAATTCAATGTTGATAAATGCAAAGTAATGCACATTGGGAAACATAATCCCACCTATACATATAAAATGATGGGGTCTAAATTACCTATTACCACTCAAGAAAGAGATCTTGGATTCATTGTGGATAGTTCTCTGAAAACATCCACTCAATATGCAGTGGCAGTCAAAAAAGCAAACAGAATGCTGGGAATCATTAAGAAAGGGATAGAAAATATCATATTGCCTCTATATAAATGCGTGGTATGCCCACATCTTGAATTCTGCATGTACCTGTGGTTGCCCCTTCTCAAAAAAGATATATTGGACTTGGAAAAGGTTCAGAAAAGGGCAACAAAAATGATTAGGGGTATGGAACAGCTTCCTTATGAGGAGTGATTAATAAGACTGGGACTTTTCAGCTTGGAAAAGAGATGACTAAGGGGGAATATGATTGAGGTCTATAAAATCATGACTGGTGTGGAGTAAGTAAATAAGGAAGTGTTATTTACTCCTTCTCATAATACAAGGACTAGGGATCACCAAATGAAATTAATAGGCAGCAGGTTAAAAACAAACAAAAGGAAATATTTTTTCACACAATGCACAGTCAGTCTCTGGAACTCTTTGCCAGAGGAAGTTGTGAAGTTCAAGACTATAACAGGGTTCAAAAAGAACTAGATAAATTCATGGAGGATAGGTCCATCAATGGCTATTAGCCAGGATGGGCAGGGATGGTGTCCCTAGCATCTGTTTGCCAGAACCTGGGAATGGGCGACAGGGGATGGATCACTTGATGATTACTTGTTCTGTTCATTCCCTCTGGGGCACCTGGCATTGGCCACTGTCAGAAGACAGGATACTGGGCTAGATGGACTTTGGTCCGACCCAGTATGACCATTCTTATTTTCTTGATGTTAGTCCCTAAATTCATGGCTTTCCACTTTGCACTATTAAATTTCATTCCATTTCTATTACTCCAGTTTTCAAGATTGTCCAGATCTTCCTGAATGATATTCCAGTCCTCCTCATATTGGAAATACCTCCCAACTTTGTCTCATACACAAATTTTGTTAGCACACTACCACTTTTTGTGCCCAGGTCAGTAATGAAAATGTTAAATGAGATTGGTCCTAAAACCAATCCTTGAGAAACTCCACTAGTAACCTCCCTCCAGCCTGATAGTTCCACTTTCAGTATAACCTGTTGTAATCTCCCCTTTTACCAGTTCCTTACCCATATTTCATATTAATCCAATCTTCTCCAATTTAACTAATAATTTCCAGTGTGGAACTGTATCAAAAGCCTTACTGAAATCTACTGCATTTCCTTTGTCTAAAAAATCTTCTCAGAGAAAAAGATCAGGTTCGTCTGGCATGATCCAGTTTTATAAAACCATGTTATATTTTATCCCAAATCCTGTTGACCTCTAGGTCCTTAACAACTTTCTCTTTAAAAATTTCTTTCAAGACCTCAATATGATTGAGATCGAACAGGCCTGTTGTTTCCTGGATCACTTTTTTCTCCTTTCTTAAAATTGGGTATTATATTAGCAATTCTCCAGTAATAGGGTACAACCCCCGACTTATTGTATTCATTAAAAATCCTTGCTAACGGACTTGCAATTTCATACGAGAGTTCCTTTAGTATTCTTGGATGGAGATTATCCAGATACCCCAATTTGGTCCCATGAAGCTGTTTGAGTTTGACTTCCACCTCGATGTGATAATTTCTACTTGCATATCCTCATTTCCATTCCTGCCACTACCCCTAAACTCCTCATTACCCTTATTGAAAACTGAGGCAAAGTATACATTTAGGTCAAACTCAAACTCAAATCACCACAAGGGCCACATGAGGACTAGTACATTGGCCTGAGGGCCGCATCACTGACACATTTTCATATAAAGGTACAAAAGCCACCATCCCCACTGCCCCCAGCCCCACCCTCACTCCACCCCTTCCATGAGGCCCCACCTTTACACCACCCCTTCCCCGCCCCCATTCCAACCCCTTCCCCAAAGTCCCCACCCCAACTCCACCCCCTCCCTGCCCCTATTCCAACTCCTTGTATGTAAAACACTGCCTAGAATATTTATGCACTTCCACAAAATACAATATGTGATATTGTAATTGTATTGTCAATATTGCAATGAGAATGCTGACTCATTTGCAGGTCTTCTGGAATTTTGAATCTGCTTTGCAGCTTCCCTCCTTGCTGTAATCATACTCACAACTAATTTTTATTGTCTCAGCATATCCTGTCTTATAGTGACCCTAATACCATAAAACCACCATTAGGAACTGCCATCATTGTTTTGAAACAGGTATATCAGCAGCGCTGACTGATATCATCATCAATCATAGGCAAAGGGAAAAAACAATTCAGAAAGCACAAACACAGCATATGCTAATTAAGAAAAAAAACAGTGTAAACAGCTCACAGGGGGAGACAGTAGTCATGGCAAAACACTCAACTTCCGGGAACATGATATTTACACTGAAAAACTTTACAGTGCTTTAAATTACTACTCGCAGGCATTACACTACTATCACTTGACATGGCCAATCTTAAATTTGTTTAGTATTCACTGTAGCACACTGATCACAATTAGCCTGTTTGTTATTTATATGGCTGTCATAGTTATCACTCTAATTTAGCTGCAATCCATTATTAAATGGATGCTTAAAGTGTTACCATTATATTTAATATTTTCTATTTGTACTAGGCAGATGGAGAAAACACATATTCATCATTCAGCTCACTGTTACTGGACTAGCTGCACACTGTCCTTTCTTGGGAGTCTCTTTGAGTGCATCCTCTACAGGCATGAGGCCTTAAGCCTTTATGTATTCTGGAATTGTCCTGAAATGAAATTCCACAATTTGTCCATCCTCAGATCAAGACCTGGATTACAGCCCCCTGGTTACCAACTGTGATTTAGTTAGCAGGTCCAACAGGGACTGGACCCTGCCAGGATTTCACTTTGAAAGGCTGTTATGGCATATGTTTGCAGCAATACAGAAACAGCTTCTTCAAAACAAAGCCATGATTTATTTTGCCCAGAAGGTACACAGCACTTAGAAACACAGATTTTAAATAACTAAAGAGTCCTACACACACACACATTTCCTCAGCTAAGCTTAACCTTTTCATCTGTAGCTCAGGCGGATCTGGCTTATTCCCCATCTTTGAGTGGGGAGAAACAGCAGACACTGCTTGCACCCAGGTTCCTCTCTGCAGAGGTGGATTAAGGTTTCCTGGGGCCCTGAGCCAGAGTAAGTGGGGGCTCCCACCCCCGTTCCATCCCTTCTGCCTGTGGCCTTGCTCGCAGCCTAACCCCTTTCTGCCCTTCCCCGGGGCCCATCCCTGTTCCACCCAGGGTCCCCCCCAATTCTCCCCCCACTGCAGGCCCACAACCCCTTTTGCTCCTTTTTGCCCCCTCCCCACTGCAGCCCCAAGACCGGAGAAGCTCTGTCCCTGCACTATGACCCCAGGGCCACATTGGGGAGTGAGAGCTCCTCCCGTCCCAGGGCTGCAGCAGGGGTCTGGGTGCTGGGACTTCCCCTACTACCCCCCATGCTTCTGCCAGGGACGGAAGGGTGCTGGAGCTTGTCCTGCCACTCCATAGCTTCTGCCGGGGAAGGAGATGGATGCTGCGGGGGCGGGAGGGAGGGGAGAGGGCTTTCCCCATCCCACAACTACTACCAAGGACAGGAGCTGCTGGGGGAGCTTCCCCCGTCCCACGCTGCTGCCGCATATCGGGGTTGGGGTATGGGGTCTTCCCCCGCCCATCTGCCAGGCGGCCGGGGCTCCGGGCTTCTGCCTCCATCAGCAGATTTTTTCCAGGTCCCTGCAGTTGGCTGGGGCCCCTGAGGTCCACTGGCTAATCCGCCACTGCTTCTGTCTTGGTTTCTCAGCCACCCTATCAGCCTTTTCACTGACACTTTCTGCCCAACCTCTGACCAAATCCCCCCTCTCTGTCTTTTACAGATCAATTTTTTTGATCTCCAGATTCTCAGCCTTGGCAAACAGCCCTGTTGCCACAGTCTCGGCTGAAGAATCCCTCTTCACATCTATAAACTTTCCTATTGTTTGAAGGAATGTGTCTTACCTAGGTCATTGTTTTACCTTTCCTGGGTTCCTTGATAAGATAATCCCCCTCTACAGCCTCCTTTGATTTAACTCTATGCACTCAGGCAGGTAACAATACCAAATTGAAGGGGGAAACAGAATCATCATAATATTTTTTAAAAAGTAATACAGACATTTTTCCAGTTAGTCACACAGCCCTTTTGGATTTGTAAAAGTAAATCATTGTACAGAGTTTGCATACAGTATTGGATACATAAAAGCAACAATTGTACCCATGGTAGTCACAAAAGCACAGAAACATCCCACTGACTTTTTCATTCTATTAGGGTACAATAATTCAGGGAAAAAATACTTGGAACATATTAAAAGCCAAAAGTAGGCACTGGAAATGCTATTACAATAAACTGTATCTCTGTTTCTCCACTCTAGGGTAAAGTTTCCCAAAGTTCCTAAAAGATTAGCCCCAAGCAGCTTAGGAGCCTTAACTGAGAAGCAGGAAGCCTAATGGTTAGAACAGGAGATCTGAAAATGAGGACTCTTGGGTTCACTAACTTGCTGAATGACCTTGAAGACTGAGTCATAAGTATAAATTTCCCATTTTGAAAAAATATTGAAAAAAAGTTTTGAGATTGTTAAAATGTCCTGTTTTGAAATTTTCTTACCAAAAAGTTTCCTTCTCAGTTCGAAACTACATTTTGAAATTTAAGTTTATTAAAGGTTTAAAAAGGTTTTTTTTAAATGTAAAAGGTCAAATTGAAAACAAAACATTTTGAAATTATTAAAAAACAAATAATTTTGATTGACCCAATCCCTTTGTGTGTGTGTGGAAGGGAGAGGGGTCTGCAAAAGTTTGAGTTGAATTTTTTTGTCCCAATTTGGGATGAGAAAAATTTTGAAATCTTGAAAATTCTTGCAGGACAAGAAAGCCATTTCCCACCCAGTTGAGGAGTGACTGTACAATAGCGCTATCAAAACCACCCTGGAAACTTCTGCCAGCAAACAATCAGTGGTAAATTGAAGTTGTGAATCAAACTCCATGTTGCTACTCTACATATATCCAGTACGGGGATGTTACCTAAGGAGGTCACAAAGGCTGCCTGAGCCCTAGTGGAATGAGCTCTAACCTGTCCAAGTGGATCTTTCTTAACCAAAATGTAACAAATCCTGACAAAGTCCAAGACCCACTTAAGCTCTGGGATGATACGGATTGCTTCTTAACCCTTTCATCAAATGCCACAAAAGAGACTAGGTGTGCATATGAATGGCTTGGTCCTAGCCAAATAAAATGGCAATGTTTTTGTGGCATCCAATGTGTGAAGTTTCAATTCACCTGGGGTAGAATGAGGTTTAGGGAAGGAAACTGGGAGGTGAACAGACTGATTGAAGTGGAAGTCGGAAACCACCCTAGACAGAAACTTCAAATGAAGCATGAAAGTGACTCTATCCTTGTGAAAGCTAATGTAAAGGGGAGTACCAGGAGGGCCTGGTTGTTGTCACACCTGATGTGATGGCCTCTAAAAAGTCTGTGTTCATCAACAGGTGGTAAACAGAACAGATAGCCAGTGGCTCAGTCCAGTTCACATTAAGTTAAAGTCCCAGAATGCAAGGGGTTCCTAGACCCGTGAGAAAACATGTGAGCCCTTTGAGGAATCTCGCCACTACAGGGTATGAAAAGTCAGTGTAGCCTCTTGTATAAGAGGACAGTTTGCAGAAATTGCTGTCAAGTGTACCTGTATTAAGCTAAGGGACAGACCTGATTGTTTCAGATGAAGTAAATAGTCCAGTTTAACTGGAATCAAGGCTGCTACCAGCAAAGGCTGATGCTGCGCTGGCTAGACAGAAAACCTTTAACGTTTGGCACTGTATGTCAGTCTGGTTGAGGGTTTCCTGCTTTGAAGCAAGATGAATTGAACTGCAGCATAGCAATTCTTTCTATAAACATCAGCAAGCCAGCATCCAGGCTCTATCAGGTGCAGGGATGATGAATCCAAGTGCAGGATCTGGCCATAGTTCTGCAAGATGAGTTGCCATATTGATATGTTCACAAGGTCTGAGTAACAAAACTGCCTGGCTGATAGTGGGGATATCATGATGACCTGACCTGTGTCCTGCTTCAGTTTCCTCAAAACCCTGGATGCCTGTGGAAAGGCGTACGTCAATCAGGAGCCCAAGTGATAAGAAAGGCATCCAAGAGGGATCCCAGACTCACATCTCCTCTGGAGCAGAACCTCTGGCATTGGTTAATGTGACATGTCACAAAAAGGTCTACCTACAGGAAACACCATCTGCAACAGATGCACAGGAGGACCAATTTCTTGAGGGACCACTTGTGTTATAAAGAGGATAATGATCAACTGTCCTCCATTATCACTTAAGGTAGGACAAGAAGTAACGGGCTTAATTTGCATCAAGGGAGATTTAGGTTTGATATTAGGAAAAACTTTCTGACTATAAGGGTAGTTAAGCTGTGGGACATGCTTCTAAGGGAGGATGTGGGATCCCCGTCATTGGAGGTTTTTAAGAACAGGTTGGACAAACACCTGTCAGGGATAGTCTAGGTTTAGCTGGTCCTGTCTCAGTGCAGGGGGCTGGACCTGATGACTTCTCGAGGTCCGTTCCAGCCCTTATCCAGCTATTCATCCAAAAATTCTTTTAGTCTGCCTGGAGAACCCAGTTTGAACTATTATAAGTGAACCTCTCCACGGGGTGGCTTCAAAGGAGCTAATAACCAAAAAAATTACATTAGCATCCCTCTCCTCCTAGAGGAGTAACATATAATTCCACAATGCACAACTGCATTTTTAATACAATGGACACCAAAGGTATTAAACCTAATTCAATAAGGTTTAACTTAATCCCATAAGGTTTGCCTAGGATATTGCAGGATTTTGTCAGTCTGTCATACTATGCATTTTTACAGCAGTACAATGTTGCCCTCACCTCAGCTGGGTCCTCCAATGAGAGCCCCAAATTGCATTACTCATGATAAATTTGTGAGTGATGGTAACATTATAATTTTAACACATATTAGAAGGGGATGAGGGCAGACGAGAGGGGGGGGGTTAAGAAAATCTAAAGAGAGCACAAAACATGGTTCCATTTTTTAAAAGCATCTCGATTTTTTGAAGTCTGACTCATATTTCTTGTATTTTTCGGGTAGGCAATACTGCATTTGAATTGGGACATTGTGACAGGTGTTCCCAGGGTGCAACCTGAACTGTGGTTCCACTGAGCCCTCTGTCCCACCAACCTGGGCGCCCTCTCACACAGTGACGCTGTTGCTAAGCCACAAACCTTTGTCAGGCACTGTACTTATACAGACATCCACAGGCAGGGACACACCTAACTGAGTTACATGCTTCTCATGAACCATGAATGAACTAAATAGAGAAGCTCCAGCCAATTCTCCCAAGCTTCCCAGCCTTGCATCCCAAAACTGTACCACCTTGCACTAGTCTTGCACTAGTCAGAAGCCTGACCAGTGTAAGTTCATTAAGTTCGCCACTTCTACAAAGGAAAGTGGACATACACCAGCTTTTATAACAGGGATCGGCAACCCACGGCACGCTGCTGCCTGCCGCAGTCCTGGCCCCCAGCCCCACTCAGCCCCCACCGCTCTCCCTTGTGGGGGCAGGAGGCAGAAGCTTGGTCCTGTGGCAGCCAAGCTCCCCCCCTCCCCTGCTTCTTCCCCCAGTGTGGTGCTTTCCAGACCCTCCTCCTCTCCTTCCATGCGCCGATCAGCTGATGGCCCTTGCGAGGGGGAGGGGGACGAGTGGCAGCATGCTCCCTGCTCCGTAGAGGAGGCAGAGAAGAGGTAGGGACGGATTCCACACTCCCAGCCCTCTGCCCTAACCCCTGAACACCCCCCCCCAGGTCTGGGGTCCCGCCGCAGGTCCCGCTCAGCCCACTGCCGGTCTAGGTGAACAGAACCCCAGGCTGGCAGCGGGCTGAGCAGGCTGGCGGTGTAAGATCAGCATTTTAATTTAATTTTAAATGAAGCTTCTTAAACATTTTAAAAGCCTTGGTTACTTTACATACAACAATAGTTTAGTTACATAATATAGACTTACAGAGAGAGACCTTCTAAAAACATTAAAATGTATTACTGGCACGCGAAACCTTAAATTAAAGTGAATAAATGAAGACTCGGCACACCACTTCTGAAAGGTTGCCTACCCTTGCTTTATAACCCGAGCAGGTTTCCTAAGCACTTCAACCAAAACACACTGTTTTAGGTAAAATATAAAACAGATAAAATCTATCTTTCTGTAATTAATATAAGTGATTATAAGTAATAAGCACAGAAATGAAAGTCGGTTACATAAAAAATAAAAAATTCACAGTCTAAGTTCTATAAACTAAACAGGATTTGAATCAAGCAGTGTCTCACCCGGATAGATAGTACAAGCAAGTTACAGATCTTCAATACACAGGCTGGAACTCTCCTTCAGCCCAAAATCACCTTCCCAGTTCAAAATCTTTGTCCTCCAGACATGTTTCTAGGTGTTGAGTTGTGGGAGGAATGAGGCTAAGTGATGATGATACTTCCCCTCTTTTATAGTTTCTTCCAGCTTGCTGGAAAGCTCTATGCTCATGACCCCATTGGTCAAGCATTCTCCATTGTCTACGTGCTCTTTCTGAGAAGTCTCCATTGTATACAGATCCTGGCATAGTCACTGGAAGTGTGGATTCCCTTTACTGGGCCATCAGCGCATCTGGCTACTCAATTGTTGTACCTGAAAGGCTGGCTGTGGGTGTTCCAAAACTCACAACATATTTCAGTAACACACATATAGTAAAACTTCATATCTTCACGTACAATGATAGCACATACAATCCAACAGGATATTAATGTTCAACAGATCCAGACTTTTAAAAATTATACCTCACAAGGCATACTTTGTACAAAACATATCATAATTATATGACAGTGGTGAATATGGGGGTGGTCCAGGGTGTTGCTTTGAGGCACAGAGTGCCATAGACTTTCCGCAATATTATAGGTCACAAATATTTTAAACAGACAGCAACTAACAACAGAGAGGCAAGTGAGCAGTACATGTAGAACTTGAACTGAAAGTTGGAACAACCTAGAGAGGCACCTGGCATTTCAGATACATGTTAACAAGGATAGGAATTTGCCTGCAGCAGGAAGGA
Organism: Trachemys scripta elegans; assembly: GCF_013100865.1. Taxonomy (NCBI): domain Eukaryota; kingdom Metazoa; phylum Chordata; order Testudines; family Emydidae; genus Trachemys; species Trachemys scripta. The sequence goes on along the minus strand of NC_048298.1, from coordinate 284,995,094 downwards.
GGGTGGTTGGGTGTCTGAAGAGGGATAAATCTGCACTTGACTGGTGATATTACTGTTAAAGGCATTCTGGCTCTGATTCAGCAACGTACTTAAGCACATATGTAACATTAATCCCATGAAGTTGTGTGCTTTAAGTCACATACCTGGTAGGTACCTTATTGTACTGGAGCCTTTGCTGTAAAATTTTGTAAGTGGTCACCTGGCAATTCTGTAATTCTGGTTCTGTAATTCTGATTACAATGATAAATATAGGGATGATTTTTAGGGAGAAGGGAAGGGTTGTTATACTACCTGGATGTCTTTAAATAGTTTTTCCTTTATAAAAAGGCTAGAGAAAAAGTTTTGTAGTGTCTGCAATATACAGCACCCAATAAAAGCATACTTATTGTATTAACTGGTTATATTCACAAACAACGTAAAAGCACACTTACACACACAAAAATGTTCAAAAGCAGACTCCTTTTAAAGAACCTAGAGCTCAAAAAAAAAACAAAACTAAGAACCTCAGTTACTACACAGGGTGAGTAACCATCTCTTCTTCTTCGAGGAGTGTCCCTGTAGGTGTTCCACTTTAGGTGAGTGTACAGCAGTGCCTGTCAGTGGAAGGAATGGGCTTCAAAGTTGTAGTCATGGTGGGTGATAAGATGGTAAGTCCAAATGGAGCATCTGACGATGAATGCAGCTCTAATGCATAATGTTGTATGAATGTATGAGCTGACACCCAGGTTGTGCTTTGCAGATGTCCATTGTGATATTGCACTCAATTTGTTTTATGAAAGTATGTTTATAAGTGTGAATATGATGAACTGGAATATGCTTCATGCAAAAGATCTCTCGTAAGGTATCATTACAAAGCTTATAATCTACTGAGTGTGTTCATCCTATTTGTATGAATGTATCATTCGTGTATCTAAAACTAGAAATATGAAGTATTACTCTGAGGTCCTATTATAATTATGCAATTAGGCCATTAATAGTGGCTTAGGATCTTGATGGCGCCCATTAACTGGAACAATTGGTTGTAAATGGCTGTTTACTTGCAAGCCTTCCTGTATACGTGGGTGCCAGCCAGTGAGTAATGAAGTCTCACAGGACATGTGAACATGTCACATGATACTGGAATCCATCTTAAACCTGGTGCTTTTCTATTTAGAAGGAAGGGTAGGAACCCAGAGAGAGACAAAGGATTCCTGCCTTGTGCCAAAGATATAAAAGACGTGGAACAGAACAAAGGGGGCTGCGGTCATGAGAAATCCCCTAGTTACCACCTGAGCTGGAACTAACAAGAACTATACCAGGGGAAAGAATTTGGCCCAGACTAAGAAGGAATCATGTGAAAGAAGTTTATTGGAACATCTCTGAGGGTGAGATTTACCTGTATTCAGTTTTTTAAATGTATTAGGCTTAGACTTGTATGTTTTGTTTTATTTTGCTTGGTAACTTACTTTGTTCTGTCTACTATTACTTGAAACCACTTAAATCATACTTTTTGTACTTAATAAAATCACTTTTGTTTATTAATTAACCCAGAGTAAGTGATTAATACCTGGGGGAGCAAACAGCTGTGCATATCTCTCTATCAGTGTTATAGAGGGTGGGCAATTCATGAGTTTACCCTGTATAAGCTTTATACAGAGTGTAACCCCTTTGGGGTTTAGAGATCATGGCTCTTTAGATCTTTTTCTAGGTGGGAGGGGAGCAATGAGAGAAAGGAGGTAAACTCAGGGGTGTGGCTCTGGAGGAGAAAAGGGCTACAGTCCGCAGGCCCTCAAAAAGTGAAGCAGCAGAGAACCTTCCTGAAGCCTGGGAAGGACAGGGAGGCCAATCAGGGACACCCCAGGACAGGAGCCAGGAGGAGCACTGTGCCAGGGAGGAATCTCTCGAGAAGGACAGGCCAGAGCTGCATGGGGCTGTGAGTACTGGGGCTTTTGACTCTGTACTGAGAATAAGGAGGGAGGCTGCTAGCTAGTTAAGTGGGGAGGTGTTCGCTCTGTGTGGCTTTGCAGAGAGCGGCAGAAGAGGGCACCGGAGAGGTTTGCTGGGGAAAGTTCACTGGAGCTGAAGATGACCAGGAGCAACCCACTGGACTGGAACTTTCTCAGGACTCCTAAACTCCTGAACTGTGTGTACAGACACATTGCTCAGACTGTGCTACCACTGGGCCTGTGGGGCCTTGGTTTGGATGCAACCCTTTTCTACTGCTCCCCCTATATTTCCCCTTGTTGTTTTTCTCCTCTCATCCTTCTGTAAATAAATATCTCCCTTTGTTATATCCATTGTGCTTTTCCTGTGGGTGGGTTTGGAACAGGTGCCTCTGGGGTGGAAGGGATTTTTCCTGCTGTATTCCTGAACGTGCCGTCTATTGGCCAGAGCTGCCTGCAGATCAGACTCCATCTTGGTCATGAGGGCGCTAAAGTTACAAGAGTAAAATGGATTTATTTGGGGTTTGGATCCTATTGGGAGCTGGGTGTCTGGGTGCTGGAGAGAGGTGACCTGCTGAGCAGTTTTTGGTTAAAGCCTGCAGCTTTGGGGGCGTGGTTCAGACCTGGCTCTGTGTTGCAGCAGACTAGTATGTCTGGCTCACCAAGGCAGGGTTCTGGAGTCCTAAGCCATCAGGGAAAATGGGCTCAGAAGTAATTTCAGCACTTCAGATGACAGTCCCAAGGGGGTCTCTGTGACCGAACCCATCACATCCATGATGGGGACATTGTTAAGGAAAGTTATTGAAGCAGCTAGAGCTCTGGTGGAGCGTGTGTGGGTCCCCGCTGGGGATTTAAGCCGTTGTTGACGACAGCAAAAGTCAATGCATCCAGAGATCCATTTAGTTTCTGTTTAGATATGGTGCCTCCTTTTGAGCATGCTGTGATAGAGAGGAATAATTTTGGTGATTTTAAAAAAGCCTTTGTTCTCTTGATGTAAAAGACCAGCGTCCTTTTTACGTCCAGGGTTTGGAGTACTGCTTCTTGTTTATTCCCATGGGGTTTCAGGAAGAACGATGGGAAATGAATGGGGTGTTTCAGATGGAATGAGGTGTCAACCTAGTTAAAAACTTGGGATGCGGTCTTAAGGTAACTTTATTTTTGAAGAATGTTGTGTATGGTAGGTATGCCATGAAAGCCCCTACCTCCCCCACCAATTTGGCAGACATGATGGCAACAAGGAAGGCCCCCTTAATTGAAAGGTGAAGTAGTGAACATGTCACTGGTGGTTCAAACGGTCCAATATGGCCCTATAACAGTACATTAAGTTCCCATGATGGAGTAGGGGTTTGTATTTTGTGGTAGACATTACAAAGGCCCTTAAGAAAATGCTTGGTGGCTGGGTGAGCGAAAATCAATAACTCATCCACCTTATGGTGGAATGCCATGATAGCTGCAAGGTGTACTCTGACGGAACTCATGGAGAGACCCGATTTCTTATGTTCCAACATATAGTCCAGTATCAGAAGAAAAGGAAAGTAGACTGTGTGATTTATTTATTTTGGCCCCATATAGTGAACCGTCTCCTGTGAGGGCTAATTCCCCACTCTGGCACTTCGAGTGCAGAAGGCAGGGGCCCACAAGGATTCTAAAAATTAATACTGGCCACTCCAGGCTTGTATTAAATTCCCTAGGTTACAGCTTTTCTCTGACCTTGGATTGGTAGATGCTGCCACCACCCAAGAACCCCTTTGAGAGCCCAGGAAGGCACACTCGGGAATTCCTTCCTGTGGGGGTAACCTCAAGCCCTTTCACCCCCTTCCCTTTTCCCCCCCTCCCCATGGAAGAGCTGAGAAAAAAAATGGAAATCAACTGTTGCCACCAGCTAATTAAACAACATGTGCGCAAACCTCTTAAGACACAAAGATCCAATTCTGTTCTTAAAAAAGGTAAATGTATTAATTTAAAAAAAAGAAAGAAAATACATCTGGGAACTCAGGCTATTGCTAGATTGTAAAAGAGCAACTACATGGATGAAGCACCAAGATTAGCTTTCTTGAGGTCCAGCTTAAAGGTTACAAGCAAAACAAAAGCACCTGGAGTTAGCACAGAGGAATCCATAAGTCGTAACAAAATAAAAGGAATAAACCTAATTGCGTCTTCCTAGACATTTCCTGATCTACTTACATATCTGGGATTTTAAATGAGTAGTTTCTAGGTAGGATACTGATGGTTTTTTCATACCTGGCCCAACCTTCTTACAGCAAAGCTGCTGCCCTGTCCACCTTTCCCCGGGAGAACAACAGACAGGCAGACAAAGGGGGTCTTTTTTTCAATTTTAAAAAGTTCTAACCTTCCCATTGGCTCTTTTGGCCAGGTGCCCACTCACTTCCATTTACCTTGCTTTACAGGTAGAGCAATTAGAGAACAGCTACTAAGAGGGATTTTATAGCTACTGGCTGGCTAGGTGTCCATAAAAGAGAGCTACCCCCCTCCCTTCATTTATCACACCTCCATTTGTGTAGGTAGGTATGTCGAGTAGTTGGTCTATGACTGTTTAAAATAATGTCCCTTACTTCCTCTGAGCAGGTCATTTTGGCTTCTCAGAGCCATGGAATAGCCACGTCTTGAGGTGGAGTCTTGTCAGGTTCAGATAGTGAACCTGGTCCACATCTTGTGAGAGATGATGAGGTAGAAGAGGAAGAGTGTGTGATGGGCACACAGCCATCTTGGGGGAGGGGGGAGGGGGGAGGGATAGCTCAGTGGTTTGAGCATTGGCCTGCTAAACCCAGCATTGTGAGTTCAATCCTTGAGGGGGCCACTTAGGGATCTGGGGCAAAAATAAGTACTTGGTCCTGCTAGTGAAGGCAGGGGGCTGGACTCCATGACCTTTCAGGGTCCCTTCTCAGTTCTATGAGATAGGTATATCTCCATATATTATTATTAGGTAAAGGAACCACGGTTTGCTAGATCCACATGAGGGCTATCAAGATGACTTTGGAATTGTCCATTCTGATTTTGTGTATGACTCAGGATAGAAGAGGGGTCAGTGGGAAGGTGCACAGTAGGGGTGTGTCCCATTTGATGAGAAAGGCATCATCCAGAGAATGGGGACCCAATCCTGCTCTGGAGCAGAACTGTGGACTTTTGGCATTTTGTGTTGTCCTGAGGAGCTCTACAGTTGGGAACTCCCACTGTCTGAAAATATTCAGTAGTACTCAAGGGTCCATTTCTCACTCGTGATCCTGGGAGAATTTTCTGCATAGTGCATCTGCAGTGGTGTTCTGACATCCTGAGATGTCGATGTTGTGGCTGATTCACCAGGTCCAAAGTAGCATGGCTTCCATTCATAGGTAATGTGAACATATCCCCCCGTTACTGGTTTATAGAGAACATGCAAGCATCGTTGTCTGTAAGGATCTTTCTGGTTTTGTTCTTGATCATAGGTAGGAAATGGGAGCACGTATTGTGAACCGCCTACAGCTCCAGTAGGTTTATATGTAAGAGGAATTCTGATGGGGACCAACAGTCTTGGATAGTGTGAGTCTGCACGTGGGCCCCTCAATCTAATAGGGAAATGTCTAGTGATCATCACCATTGGAGGGTTGTGTAAAAAGGGGACTCCTGCACAAACCTTGTTTGGTCATGTCCACCACCGTAGGAGTCTTTTACTTTGTTTGGCATCATAAGACATTTGTTTATGCTGTGTCTGTGCAGAACATAGACTGTTCAGAGCCAGGCTTGCCGGCATCACATGTGCAGTCTGGCATATTTAACGATGAACATTGTTGTGGACGTGTGGCCCAATAGTTGTAGGCAAGCCCTGGCCAATGTCTGAGGACTGTCTAACGTTGTGAGTAAAGCTGTGAATTGTTGTCAGGGCAGAAAGGCTGTAGCCTCCAGAAAACTAAGGCAGGCTTCGATGAACTCCATTTTCTGCACAGGTTCTAATGTTGATTTTTGTGCGTTTATTTGTAAGTCTAGACATGTGAAAAGAGCTACTGTGTTTTGAGTAGCTCCTAGTGCCCCTTGTTGAGTCAATGCTTTCAGTAAACAATCATTCAAATAGGGGAATATTATGATCCCTTATCTGTGGAGGTGAGCTGCCACCACCAAAAATACCCAAAGGGCAGTATTTTGTACTGAAAGTGGTCTGCTCCTAAAACAAACCCAAAGAACCTCCTGTTTGAGGGATATATTGTTATATGAAAATATGTGACCTGGAGATCGAGGGCTGAGAACCAGTCCCCTCTTTCCAGTGCTGGAATTATGGTTGCTCATGTGATCATCCTGAAGCGTTGGGTCTTCAGAAATTCATTGAGTTTTTGTAAGTCGAAACTAGGCCTCCATCCTCCAGTTTTTTTCTGGCTTAGGAAGTAATCTGAATAGAATCCCTTCCCTCTGTGTTGTATTGGTACTGGTTCTACTGCGCTTAGGTGTATGAGGTGGTTTACCTCCTGTCATAGCAGATATTCATGAGCAGGGTCTTTGCAGAGGGACGAGGAGGGAGGGTGGATAGGAGGCTTCTGTAGGAGACCATTGTCCAAGGGGAGTCCATGATTTGGGCTCAGACGCCCGGCGCAGAGATTTCTCCATCATAAAGAGTTTCAACTGCAAGTCTCTCGTCTTCCTGGTGCAGGCTTTCAGGTTATGGCAATGTGAGCACTTCTGTGGGATGTGTGACTCACCAAGGCAGGGACACACCGTGAGTTCCCATCAGAGACTGGAATAGAGTGTCTGCACGTAAGGCAGAGTTTAAAACCCAGGGAACTGGGCATGCCCCTCAGAGAAGGCTTTTTCCCCAGAAGGGAGAACAACTACTCTACTCTAAAGGGTCACTAACAATTGAAACTTAATTTCCTAATATGAGAGTATTTTTATAATAACAGGGAAGTAAAATAAACAGAAAAGAAAGGTAACTATAAGATAATCGACAATTAACTTTTAACTGAATGCTATTAGGCTGGGTACCGAGGCACTCCTAAGTGCTCCGACTCAAGCCAAAGGCAGCAGAGAAGGAACTGGAGGGGGGGGGGGGCGAGGTTTGGTCGCACAGTGCTTATAACTGCCTGAGGCACTGTAAGGCAGAGACAGTGCATATGCGACCCAATCAAGCACTACTACAAATCTCTGATGGCAAGCACAGGGGCGCATGACTACCTTAAATGGAGCACCCACAGGGATACTTCTCGAAGAACAATCTTTTAGTTCGTGCCTACTGGGTCCAGATGGGGTAGTTACAGTGCAGCACTTTTGTGCATACTGCTATTCAAATCCCTGTAGTTAGAACTGTGGGGCAGTGTAGACATGCCCTAAGTTAGTCATAGGATTGTTTTCGGCATCCAGAAGATTCCTTCTGTGTTGACAGATAAAGAAAGGCCTCTTTTGTAAGAGATTTTTTCCCCAGTATATTAACTTCTTCTTTATTTCAGCATCTCACTTGTAAAACCATTTTTCATCATCAGTAACACAATATTTGTTAGACCAAATTCTGGGGATGCACATTAGTCAGAAGTTTGCAATCTAGTCTTGCATCTGTTTCTCAGCTCTTTGGGAATTATGAAGCTCTTTGGGAATTATGAAGTATAATTTCATGCTTTCTAAAGTACTGCTTAAATTCATTCCTTTTCTGTACCTATTTCATTCAATCTCTTTTTTCTTGTTCTCCTCCCTCCTCCCCCCCCCCCCCCCCGTTCTCCAAAACAAATAATTCAACTTTTATCATTCTGCCAGGCATTCCTTGAAAACTCTTCCTTTACCCATCTCCTGATTTCTCCACCTCCAAATATAACCCACTTTATCTGGTAATCCATCTTAATTATCAATAATCCCCGCTTTTGGTTAGCATCTTGTATTTGACTGGACTATTTAGTACTTAAATCCTGTTCCCACTGAAGTCAATGGGAGATTTTCTATTACCTTAAATGACAGCAGAATCACACCCTTTGGCTGTAACACTTCCGGTCAAAGAATGCTCACCTAGGTTTGTAACAATGTATGGCACTGAATATATGATTTTGAAAATAGTAATACTGCAGTGCTTTTATTCAGCTTTTCATAGCAATAGCTGCAGAACTGCTGCAACAAGCAACATCTTCAAATGACTCATATGTACTTTAATTCAATGACCTATTTCTTGGCAGGAAAACATAAAGCACACATACCAAAAAGGCACAGTATTTATCCCCATCTTTTGTTAAGTATACTCAGGTCATGAATTCAATAAAGTAATAGCATCACCCTTCACCATATTAGTATTTGGGATACAAACGGTCTCTGATGAGTCAGCAGCTTAGCCAATAAACAAAAAACAAAACATCTCAAGACACTGTAAGCCTGGGCAAGAAAATGATAGGTATCGAGTTCTCTCAATCCCCAGTGAAGCCAGCATCACTTAGGAGAAACTTAACTCCTCACAGGATGGTGTCCTGTCTGTATATAGTAGAATGATGATTAAAAACCATGTAGTTCTATCAGACTCACTTGACAGTTGCTAGGCTGGGAATATGTATTTCCTTGATAACAGAATTTCACCAGTCACTAAAAAGTGTCCCAATGGAATGTCTTATTAAAGTCACTTTTTGAAACACAGTTATAAAAGGGTCACTTCAAAAATGCAATCAGTAAATACAGGTAGGAAAAAAACTACCTCCTTCCTACAAAGATTTATTTTCTTCGTATACGTTATACACACATTAGATGTTTTAGATCATACGGTATTGTATTTTTTAAGATATAATTATTTCTATAATGCCATAACATGTGTCTGATACTTTATAGACAGAAAACTTTACAAATAAGTTATAAATGTATTAAAAAAGAAGAAACTGTCTCTCTCTTTTTTAAGGAAACACTTTAGACCATTAAACAGATTTATGCATTGTAAACGGATGATTACCAGCCTATTTTATTTGAGAGGAAGAATGTAGTTTGTATTAGTTGTTGATTCATAAAAGTATACATGCAATTTTGTGACTGTGTCAGATTTTTATGAGACCTGAATATGCAGTAAAAGCAATAGTGCAGGCAGGTCCACTTTCTGATCTTGCTGTATTATTTACGATCCTGCAAAAGGAACAATGTAGTGCTATGAGGGTCTGCCTTAGTGAATCCCTTTGCAGGGTCAGGGCCCTATTTACAGTCAAGAACAAGCAAAATAAAAATGACATAGGAATTGCCCTGCTAAAAATGTACAAATAGAATAGACCCTCTAATCCAACATCCTGTCTCTAGCAAAGTCCAACGGCTAAAATGAGAAAAATAATTCCTTCAGATGAAAGGATGAAAGCCTGATAATGAATCTAACTATGTGATTTACAAGGAAGAGAGATTTCTTCTTGATATGAACTGGGATTGAGTTTATGACACAAAGGATGATACAGAAGGAGAGAGAGAGAGATTTACCCTGAGCCACTATTTACATTTGTCACAAACCAGCAATTTTCTGGATATCATCGTATTCCTTGAACATCTATTCTGTTCAGGTCTAAAGCTGCTATTTCTGATCTTATTCCTGCCCAGCCTTTTAAAAGTGATTGTCACAGAATTACAGGCTTCTGTCTTCCAGCTCTCTTGGGCAAAGACACACATCTCTCCCCTCCTGACCAGGAATTTTAAGGCTGCATAACTCCCTGGATTACACTGTGATATTCCCAGCCAGAAAGACAGCCTAAAAAAAAGGCCAGCATCTGTGCTTTGTTTTCTCACTGAAGGTTATGATCAGTATATTGTCCGCAGTTATAAGTTACCAAGCAGCTCCTTCTAAGCAAGCATATTTATTCTGAAGGTAAAAGCATTACAGAGAAAACACATTAAAACAATAAAAGAACCTACATCTATACTAAACATCTTACCAAAGGTTACCCCCAGCTCCAACCTAGGGCTCTGGTAGGTTTTAGTCCTTCAAGACGCAGAACTGGGTTTTCTCCTTGATTACAAGTTATCTATCTTAGATTCACAACCAGAACATAGGCTGGGCAAATCTGCCATTTATTTATATAGCTCCGGCCTTTGATCTTGGCCTTCTGTAACAGGCAATCAGCAGGCAATGACCCTCTCCTCAGGGAGTTGCTTCAAAAACTAGGGGAATTTGTAATAACATCTCCCAAGGGATTCCCCAGAAAATCCATTTTAATTATCCCAAAAGTCCATACTTGTCTGGCACATTTTCAATATAGTCTTTCAAACTCCCATACACTTCTCAGGTCTCACAGGTGGCATATCTCCCCACTAAGGATGCTATATGCAATTCCAGCCCATCTTAATACGATAAAGTCTTCCAAGGTTATTGCAGGAGATTGCTGAATCAGGGTCTCAATGCATAGCAATGTACAGCAACTACCTTCTCCATGTATGAGACTGTTGTGACAGATATGGCAATGTATTTAAGCATATGTCTAAAGGTATGTCTTACACTGCAACTGGGGGCATGAGTGGCAGCTTACATAGTTGCACCTGCCCTAGCTGTACTCTGCTAGTTATAATGTGAGTTTCAGCACTGGCTGCACACATTAATACCAATGAGCTTGTACAGCCTGCGCTGAGCCCCATGTTGTGGCATCATCGCCGCTATTTTTAGCGAGCTATCTAGCGTACATGAGCTCCCATTCACTGAAGATGTACCCTAACTGTCACATTGGAAATTTGCATATTTAAAGGAAGGCACTCTCTTATGTATCTTGTTGAATTGGTATGCAAAACAACACACAGTATATTGAAATCAAGCACCAACCATTTTTCTTTTTGAAACAGTAATATACCTGGATAAAAATAACACATGTGCCTGAATTTAGAGAACACTGTTTATCAAACAGTAAATATATTTGTCCTTTACATCCAAGGCATTGTTAACAAAAACTATTTTGCATGCTGAAATTGTTCTAGAAGTATTTTGCAAGATTTTTACTGGCATTTTTATCAATGGTTTTGTTCATAATTATAATCCATTTTAGTGTATGGATTTGAAGCGGGGTGGGTGGGACAATTTAAAAGCAAAAGTTTCCAAAGAATGAAATTTGATGATTGTTGTGCATTAATTTATAAAACACTTATCACTGTCACTTGTACTCACTGCCTTTACAGAGTAACATAAAATGAAACAAGACAAGGAAATAAAACATATATTTAATCTATATTAATCTCTTTACTGCTGTAGTTATCTTTAAGTCTTTTTGACATTTTTTTTCAAATTCTGCAAATTAAATAAACTATGTAATTCCCTTTTTGCCCCTAAAATTATTAAGTTACCTGTGACCTGCTTAAGCCAAATAACTGTAGAAAACAAGATCCATGAAAATATTACTAAAACAAGACTATTTGTGTAACCACTGTCTTAAAAACCTGATAATTATTTTTTTCTCTTCTGAAGTACTAAGCTTTTATTGTAATAGCCCCATTCCCATGGAGTTTATCCATGGATTATAGCCTCGCCACTCAAATGCTTTATTGCTATTTCATAATTAAACTCGGAGCATCACTGTCTCCAGGCACACTAGGGAAGGAGACAGCCAGTGTGCCATGTCTGACCTAAAAATGCTTAATCTTAAGAGTCACACCCAGACCCATCAAAGCATCCATAGATAGTATAAAATGGTGCATTACTCTGGAGAGCTTCCAGTTTCATTACATTTTTTAATCATTATCAGGGTAAAAAGTATAAGTGTTAAATGGAGTAAAAAAATTTAAATACTTCATAAGACTCTAACACTAATTGTTTCTGTAGCTCCCATTCTTTGCTGCAACATAATTAATTTGCTATTTCAGTTTGGTTTGTTTTTAAAACAGCATGAATATGAGAGACTCCATACAGGACTGAACGGAATACAAAGCACTTCCCCCACTAATTCACTAGTGTGTGACTATCGCTCAGATCAATAGCAGTCAAAACTCGTTATTAGCCATGGGCTATTTAATAATCTCTCAAAGAGCAGGCAACCTAAATTACTAGTAGACCACAACCAGGTCTCAGTTACTAGTAGACTACAATCACAAAGGATATTAATTGACATCCTTGACAGCAGTCTCTGCAGAAATGCCGAGAACTAAATGGACATGGAGACTGAACTATCTGCTCCTGGGTGAGTCATACTGTTGAGGTATGTGTGCACAGAAGCTTGAACTATTGCTACCCATGCTCTACCTTGTTTTCATAAAGAAAGGGCTTCAGTCTGCAGATAATCACCCTGGGACCATTTGTTAGCATTGCATTGGAACAAAAAATAAACATAATTTGGAAGCATTTAGATGGGCCAATTTTAAATTTTAAAGAGACACTACTCATTGCCCTTTTTGATAATGGCAGAGGACAGAATTCAAAAGAAAACGTTTATAGGTAACTCATGGGAAAAGGAAATAGAAAGGTTACTCAAATTCTTAAAAGTTAGTCTTTTCAATTAGCATTGCAAGCAATGTAATCCATCTGACTCCAGAAACTGTGGAGTGCTGGTGGTTGGCAGATTGATGTTTGTTGTTGTTAAATTTATTTAAGTGGCTCTATGACAAAAAATTATTTTAAAATCTTACATGACGCCTGTAGTACCCAAAAGTAAAGAAGTGATTAAATGCTTCTAATTTCTCCAGAGAAAAAAACTTCTAATTTCCTGCTGTTGGCAGGGAAAAGATAGTCTAGTAACTCTTGCACTCAGTTATACCGAGTGGACTACAGGAGATGGATCACTTGATGACTACCTGTTCTTTCTGTTCATTTCCTCTGAAGCAACTGGCATTAGCCACTGTTGGAAGACAAGATATTGGGCTAGATGGACCTTTGGTCTGACCCAGTATGACCGTTTCTTATGATCTCTCTCTCTCATTCTCTCTCTTTTTAACCTTGACAAAAGCTTAGAACAATTTGGACAACAAGAATGGAAGTGAAAATAGTTCAAGAATCTAAGGAATTCATCCTGTCCATCAAAACATATTATAGACAGAGCAATCCCACAAAGCACTATGCTTTTAGCCTTTAGTGGCTATCAGGAGTTGGGAGAAAGAATACAGCAAAACAGCTAACTCTAAGAATTGATTGGGGTGTCAGAAAAAGAGGTGCTGGATAAGCAATCTCATTAAAAATAGCTACTGTACCAGAGGATATGAGAACAAATGTTGAACCTATATTGCAAAGAAGGCTGTGTGGATGATCAAGGGAATTACATATCAGTAAGCTTTACATTTATACCAGGTAAATAGGATGAAATGATGATTAAAAATAGAATAACAAAACACCTTAAAGATCATAATACGAAAGGATCTAACCAGAACAGCTTCTGCAAAAGAATATCACACCTCACTAACCTATTAGAATTCTTTTAACATGTCAAACTGTTGCATAAAAGAGAAACCAGTTGACATTATCCAACAAGTTCTCGGAATACATTGGAGACAATTTTTTATTTCAGAAGGTGGAGGAAGCAACTAGGAGAGAGGCTGTTCTAGATTTGATTTTTGACAAATAGGGAGGAACTGGTTGAAAATTTGAAAGTGGAAGGCAGCTAGGGTGAAAGTGATGATGAAATGATAGAGTTCATGATTCTAAGGAATGGTAGAAGGGGAAGCAGCAGCATAAAGATCATGGATTTCAAGAAGGCAGACTTTAGCAAACTCAGGGAGTTGGTAGGTAAGATCCCAGGGAGGCAATTTAAGGGGAAAAACAGTTTGAGACAGTTGGCAGCTGTTCAAAGAGACATTATTAAGGGCACAAGAACAAACTATCCCCACTGCATAGGAAAGATTGGAAGTATGGCAAGAGAACACGCTGGCTTAACCTGGAGATCTTCAATGATCTGAAACTGAAAAAAAAAAAAGAGTTCTGAAAAAAGTGGAAACTAGGTCAAATTACGAAGGATTAATATAAACAAACAACACAAGCATGTAGGGACAAAATTAGAAAGGCCAAGGCACAAACGAAAGTAAACTAGCTAGAGACAAAAAAGATAACAAGAAAACATTCTACAAATACATTAGAAGCAAGAGGAACACCAAGGACAGGGTAGGCCCTTACTCAATGACGGGGGAAAGATAATAGCAGGAATATTGTAAGCCAGACATATGAAGTTATTCTTCCACTCTACTCAGGTGGAGTATTGCATCCAGTTCTGGGCACCACATTTCAGAAAAGATGTGGACAAATTGGAAAAAGTCAAGAGGAGAGCAACAAAAATGTTTAAAGGTCTAGAAAATATGACCTATGAGGACAGACTGAAAAAATTGGATTTGTTTAGCCCGAAAAAGAGAAGACTGGGGGGTGGGGGGGGAGATATGATAACAGTTTCAAGTGCATACAAAGTTTTTACAAGGAGGAAGGTGAAAAATTGTTCTCCTTAACTTCTGAGGATAGGGGCAAAAAGCAAAGGGCTTAAATTGCAGCAAGGAACATTCAGATTGGACGTTAGAAAAAACTTCCTAACTGTCAGAGTAGTTAAGCACTAGAACAAGTTGGCTAGGGATGTTGTGGAATCTCCATCATTGGAGGTTTTTAAGAACAAGTTAGACAAATACCTGTTAGGAATGGTCTCGTTATTACGTAGTTCTGCCTTGAGTGCAGGGGGCTGGACTAGATGACCTATTAAGGTCCCTTCCAGTCCTACATGTCTATGATTCTATAATTTATTAGCTTTCAAAAGGCCTTTGACAAAGGCTTGCAGAAGAAGCTGCTAAAGTAACTAAGTAATCATGAGATGAGAGACAAAGTATTGTCAAGGATCAAAACCTGCCTAAGAGACAGAAAACAAAGGACCAGGAATAAATGGTGAGCTTTCATCACAGCAAAAAGTTAACAGCTGGGTGCCTCAAGGTTCTGTACTAGTGTTGGTGTTGTTTAATATCACTGCTAACAATCTGAAAAGTGGATCAAGAAGTAAGGTGGCTACATTTTCAGATGACAAATTATTTTGAGTATTCAAGCCCAGAGAAAACCGAGGAACTTCCGAGGGACTTAAACAACCTAGGTGAATGGACAACATGATAACAGATGTAGTACATTGTTGATAATGCAAAATAATGCACACTGAAGGGAAATTTTTAAATATTCATACACCTTATAGGGATCTAAATTAACTGTATCAACTCAGGAAAGGGACCTCCCTGGGGCATCACTGAACAGTTCAAAGAAGGCCTCTGCATAATGTGCAGTTGCTGTCAAAAAAGCAAACAGAATGTTAGGCTGCATAAAGAATGGGAGAGAAAATAATATGGAAAATATTAGGATCCCATTATATAAATCAGTGGTTTCCCCTCATCTGGAGTACTATGTGCAGTAGTGGTTACCCCCCCTCAAAAATTATATTGCAGAATTTGAAGGGGTCAGAGATGACTGGTGAGAATGCACAGGGGCATGGAAAACCTCTCCTCTGAAAGAAAGACTGTGAATGTTTACCTTAGAAAGTATGTAAATGAAAGGGGAGGTGACAGAAATATAGAAAATAATAAGTGGTCCAGTTAGAGAAAGTAGATTGGAAGCTTCTGTTTTCCCTGTTTTGTAACACTGGAAGAAGGGACTGTTCAATTAAACTGAAAACCAGCAAATTCAAAACTGACAAAAGGAAATACTTTTTCACACAGTATTAGACTATGGAACTCCTTGCCACAGAATGTCATTGAAGCCAAAAACTAGCAAAATTCAAAGAGATTAGACATCTATTTGGATAACAAAATATCTAGAAAAACAAACAAAACAAATTATAAGGGATATAAAACCTCTTGCTTCAGGACTCAAGCAAATTTCTAACTATGTAGGGTAAGGACAAGACTTCCAGGAGGAGCAGATTATCCCATATCTACCTACTGTAAAGTTTCTTGCACCTTCCTTTGAATCATCTGATGATGGCCACTGTCAGAGGCAGGATACTGGACTATAGGTCTGATCTAGTGTGGCAATTCATATGTTCCTAGCAGAGACTGGTCCAAAATATGGTTTCATTATTTCCTTTATTACCCACAGAAGTCACTAGCCAGCAGAACTACACCACTGAAGTTTTTCCCATTACTCGATGATTTAGGAGAGATAAAGGAAGTGAGCATTTATGGTTTTGTGAGCATTTGCAGGAAGGGTTAGAAGTACAACTTAACAGCTCAGAGATAAAATTCATACCCTGCTGTTAACCATCTTTCAGTCACACCTGTTATGGCCGGTGATATCGGAACTAAAATTTTCCAAACATCAATTAGGATTAAAAATAGGTGCTATACCACCTGGTGCCTGTGCATTTCATATGATTGCACTAAGCCAGGTGGATTTGCAGTAACCATAGCATTTTACATACACCCGTAGATCAATGACTGAAAATAAATGTGGTTAATATTTATGTGCATTTTTAAAATGTTTTGAAGTTATTTAATGTACTTTTTTTTAATGAAAAAGCAAGACAGTGATAGACACTGAACATAAAAGCTACATTGTCAAAACTTTTAAAAGATCCCTTTTAGCATTTATATTTGTTGTCCTGAGAAGCTTCATATTAATTTGGACCTGCCTGTCCTAGAACCGTAATAATTAAATGTAGAAAGATTCCTACTAAGTATATCCACCTGAGCCAATGGAAAATAATTCCAGCACAAGACCTCTTAAATGCTCCAACTGATTAGAATCCCACTGTCACATCTTGGAAAAACTCCTCCATATCGAACAGAATTAAGAGTCATTTGCACAATAATAAAGTAATTTTCCTGAATAAAGGTATGATATGAGTGAAGCACCTTCATTTCTCCCTGTTCAAAAATCCAAGTAGAGGTAGGATACAAAGGAAAGAAAGGCGAAATTGGACACTGTTCCATCTCCAGTTTGGCTATGATTATAGGAGTCTGATTCACCCTAATGCCCTCCCCACAAAAGGAACAGCTTGTGCTTTTACATTCCTCAGCTTGTATTGAAATGACAACTAGAGATGCCTCTTTACCCAATAAAGGCATTTCCAGACTTTTGGTAATGCCTTAATGGGTGTTCCATTCCACCATGGTGGGGAGAGGGGGGTTCCTGCACTTTCTTTCATTACCTTTACTAACATTAGACAGATGGACCAGGAAAATGGAAGCCCTGAAAATATTTTTTAAATTTTAAAATGTCCAAAGAGATGTTTCTCAACCCCACCTTTCCCACTTTGATTATTTAATATTTGATATGTCCTTTAAGTCCAACAGGACTAGTTTTCTTTTGCCCTGCATCTCATGTAGGCATTTAGACCAGTTCAAAGCAGGTGTGAAACATTGTTTTGCACACAGTTTGCTCTGGCACAAATGACTACACACTGTGCAGGGCGATGGAGAAACAAGTCCAGCTTGCTTGTGCATTACCCTACTATCAAACCATGTCAGCACAATTATGGATATCCACATTGTGACTGTTTTTTGTTTGTAGAACAGGATAACACAAGTATAGAATGGAGATGAGGAACAGGACCATATTATGTTATGATTATGAACTAGGCTGTAAGACCAGTCCCTAAAATGGCTATAGAACCACACTGTTCCATGCACACTAAAAACAGAAAATGGTACTAAAATATGGGTGTTTCTTATTTTATCAGACAGCCATGTACTGACACAGTTATACTCTCAGGGCTGGTCCACACTAACCCCCCAGTTTGAACTAAGATGCGCAACTTCAGCTATGTGAATAACATAGCTGAAGTCGAAGTATCTTAGTTCGAACTGCAAGGTACTTACTGCGGGTCCTGCGACAGGCAGGCTCCCCCGTCAACTCCGCGTACTCCTCTCGCAGAGCAGGAGTACCGGTGTCAACGGCGAGCACTTCGGGATCGATTTATCGCGTCTAGACAAGACGCGATAAATCGATCCCAGAAGATCGATTGCTTACCGCTGAACCCGGAGGTAAGTATAGACGTACTCTCAGTGTAGATGGGCGCAGAGATTCTCTACAATAAGTAGTATTCCAAAGTAGAAATCTAATATTGCTATTGAATTGCTGAGTATAAGACACCCACATTTCTAAACAGCTCACTGAGGCAGAGGTTGTACACTGTGTTGCGGGGAGGGGACTCAAACAAGCTTAGCAGACTACTTAGGGAGCAACATAGGCACTTAGGACCTGATTCAAACCCTGCTGAAGTCACTAGGAATACTTTCCATTACTTCAGTGGATTTTGCATCAGGTCCTCAGAGACTGAAAAAGCAGTCTACACTGCTCATCAGTACAAACCTGTCCACTAGGCACAATTTGTCAGAAAGGAGGTTGTTCTGGGGGTTGAGATATTCATGGGTAGAAATAATTATGAAGAACAAACTGAAATAGATGTTATGTTACATGCTTTATTAGCTGGCTTCTTTTTATTTTATTTTATTTTCCTTCAAATCTCTTCCCTTTCCTCCCACTTCGTTTCGGTGAGAAAGTATTTCTGGTGAATAAGCATAATATTTAGTCACATAAAATATTCGACAAATGTGCAATATATGCACATTTCAGATAAATCCAACCTTAATGCTGTGTTGTGTCTAATTTTAGGATGTGGGTTCTTCCCAAGGATAGTGCTTACAGTGTATTAAAAATCTCAACATGCACCTTTCTATCTCCAAAAAGATGTAAGACTAGAAGGGGTGAAGGGGAGAGAATATAAAGCTTTCCATGGAAAGCTGATTTTTTAAAAGTGAAATGGCAAGTCTGAAATTTAAAATAAGAATGGATTTAAAAAAAAATAAAACCAAATTACTATTTCAATGAAACTACTAAATATTCATGAAGGTGTATTTCCCTCTCCCAAGAGGCAAGAAAGAGTTACCCCATCCCAATCATTACTGGACAGCAGCACAGTGACACCCATTAGGACGGAGGTTATTCCATCCAAAATAAACCTACGTTAATAATGGGTTTCACACATTAGGACGGAGAATCAACAGTATGCTAACCACATCATCTATTTCTTTCTTGACAGATTTTTAATAAACAAAATGCTTACAGGGGAAAGCTGAAGATAACCCAAAGAAGCAGATAATGAAACTGGTTTGGGATACATTACACCTCTACCCCGATATAACGCGATCCAATATAACACGAATTTGGATATAACGCAGTAAAGCAGGTTTCAGAGTAGCAGCCGTGTTAGTCTGTATCCGCATCCGAATCTGTATATGTATCCGAAGAAGTGAGCTGTAGCCCATGAAAGCTTATGCTTTAATAAATTTGTTAGTCTCTAAGGTGCCACAAATACTCCTGTTCTTTTTGCAGTAAAGCAGTGCTCCGGGGGGCACTCCGGCGGATCAAAGCAAGTTTGATATAACGTGGTTTCACCTATAACGCAGTAAGATTTTTTGGCTCCCGAGGACAGCGTTATATTGAGGTAGAGGTGTATTTCTTAAAGAAAGAAGAGAAAAAAGAGAACTCTCAGTACTCCCCAAGGAGAGGTGCTGAAAGGCAGAGTTTCTGGAACCTCTACCCTCAGTATTGGTCAAGGGGTAAGGACAGAGATGTACTATCCCACTGAGCTTTGTTGCTGTCAGACTATGTCACACAAACTCAAGGGGAGAAGACAAAAGACCAAGATGAGATGAGAGTTGGTAACAAATGGCAAGGGCCAGTATATAGTCCACTCCGGAAGAATTACAGACCAAGATATAATTTAAATAAATAAATAAATAAAACTTCTTAGAGAGTGCTCTGCCCAGGCTGGAAAACCTAGTAAGATATGAAAATAATACACTATCCACAGCTGTCAACACTATGGCTCCAAAGACATCTTCCCCAGTACCTTCTTCGCTAATCTCCATGGTTCTCAAAAAAGCCGTGAAAAATGAAGTAAAAAAACAAAATATCCTTCAGAATTCTCCAACCTATTCCAGAATCCAGCACCAACCTCTGTAAGGAAATCCAAAAGAAAAGCACATAGAAGACAACTCACATCAAAGATGGACTCTCTGGAGTTCAAGATATGAAGACCAAGAACAGAAAAACCAGTATTACATCCTTTTTTCAAAAAAAAAAAAAAAAAAAAACCAACCCTCTCTATTCGTCTCATAGGAATTCTTAGATACACTGAAAGAAATTTGGGCCAGTAACTGAGACACACACCCATGCCTTTCCTCTACTGATGAAAAATACCTAAAGAAACTTTGAACCTCTGCTCACACAGGTAGACTACACTTCTTCATCATTCCTCAGCTATCCCAATGCTGGAATGATAAATAGTTCTTGTCTAAAGCGAAAACCAGGCAAGATGGAAGTAGAATTTCAAATAGGTAATGAAAACCACTATGAAAAAATAGCTAACACTCCATCACCCTCATAGAGGGCATCTGCCCCACTGTCATCAGAGTGGCATGCAGCCAAGAGGGCTTTCTGGACTCTTCACTGACAACAGATACCCAAACAGCAAAAGCGCGAAAAAAAAAACCAAAACGGCCTTTTTCTACCTTCCCCTAGCCAAAAGATCTCATACTATCTTGCCAGATGTGGATTTGGTCCTCGAGACTTTGTTATTGACGATCACTGTATCTGGGAAGGAATTATAAATGCTAAAGAAACTTTAGTCAGTGCAACAACCTGACCTCCAACCTAGGCTGATAAAAGCACACTTCCTCTGATCACATTAGCTACTCATCGAACACCAGAATGAGCGAGCCTCTGGAAATCTTCATCAGCAAAGCTTTCATCAGGCAGGCACGGGACCTCCTCAGAAATTGACTCTTACTATGTGACCAAGATCACCTGGGACAGCTAAAATCCTCAGGAAAAATGGAAATATTAATAGTTAGATTGAGAGTGGTGGGAGTTGCAAATAAGATGATGAAATCCTAGTACCACTGAAGTCAATGGTAGAATTTCCATTGATTTCATGGAGCAGGATTTCACCCAGAGTCTTCTTGGCAGCTAGTCCTTGGCTTTAAAACACCTTTCCATGAGAGTTAAGAATGTTCACAAAACCTCACCACTTTCAGTGGGGAGGGGGGAGGGAGACACGACAGACTGATCTTTATCACTTATTTCCCATAATGAAATAATTTAAAACAATTACAAAACATTCAGCCTTCCCTTAGAAGCGTGAAAAGAAGACAACATTCTAGGTTTTTGTGTAAAACTACAATATGGATTTATATAAACTTGTAATGCCCTCACTCATATGCCACTGTATAAATAAGGTATAACTACAAAGACAGCGAGGTTGAAACCAACTAAGAATAATATGGTTAGCAAAAAACCCAATTATTTTAATACAGTTGAGGATCAGAATTATCAATTTAAGAACAGGGAATTAAAATCACACTTAGTGATAATCATCCAGGAAATTTAACTTAAAACAATATGACACATTAAAAGATAAACTACAGCATAAAATAAAGATGATTGAAAATAAGGACAGTTGATATTCACCGTCACTATTTTTTTAATGTTCTGTATCAGCATTTTATGAAACAAATATTAAATATACTAAAAGCTGATAAAAGATGTGCATGAAACTGGATTCAGAATTATCAACAGTTAATATAATGTTGTCATGACACTACAGGCTATTTCATTAATACACTTCCATATTATGGAAAATGAGGAACAACTTTATTGAGAGCATTCTTGATGGTCTTAGTTACAGTCTTTTTATAGCTTTCAAGGCTACAGTTATGATAAAGGCACCATACCGTGAAGCTGTTGTTGACGTTTTTTGTGCTCGATTCAGCTACACTGGCATCCGACAGGTCAACTTCATCAAATATTAGAGACTGTGAACGGAAAATAACACAAACACATTAAATACCACTTTTAAGCACACTTACCCTACTGCACTTTCACTTCCACCTTATTGTTTTAGGAATCAAATGAAAAAAGTAGAAAATTTACTAAGCAGATAAACCTAATTTCACCTTTCAGAGGGAGCCATGTAACAATCTGATCAGTAGGAAAATTCAAAAACATAAGCGGGCTGAAAATGAATTTTATCCCAGTCAAAAAAGTAATCTTCATTTCAAAAACACCTTTGAGAAAATTTACAATATTATATTCAGCCTTGGAGTGCCACTTAAGCATGCCATAATAGAGTCAAAGAAGAAAGATACATATAACAATCTGGCAGAGTCTACGTTAAACATCGCAGCCTATTAGCCAGCGTTAAGTCTGCTGGGAAAGGGTTATGGGTTCTGCTGGCTTACTGAGGCTCACTGATGACCAGTAAAACAATTCCAGTCATGTGTCTCTCCTCCCTTCCTCTGCTGTAGGCAAAAGAGAGTAAAAAAGAAAGTTCCCCTTCTCCCCCCCCCCCCCCCACACACACACATTCAACTCATGGCAGGGAATCTAAACTAAGGATGGTCCTGCAGTTGAGGCAGGTATGACTGGGATGGCAGGGAATCTGGATTTAATTCCCAGATCTGCCTCAGCTTCCCATCTGTAATATGTGAATGATCCTGCCATTTTCCCACCCCTTGTCTGTCTTGTTAATTAAGGTTGTCAGTTCTTCAGGGCAGCGACTGTACAACTGTGCCTAGCTTGGGTGACTCATGCCCTCATTCTTATCTACGTGACTCCTTTGATACCCCATGCAGCTCAGTCGCAGAGGAGATTGTAGTGCATCATGGGAAATATAGTGGGGTCAAGGAGGCCAATCAATAGGAGCAAATGAGGGCCTGAAGCACCTGAACTACCACACCCAGAAGGCACCATGGGGGCTCACGCAGAAGCAGCTTAATGATAAACTGACTTGAAATTAAATGTTTCAGTTCAGTTCAACAAACAAACAAACATTTCCATTTGGACCAAACTGACCTGAAATGAAATATTTCATTTCGATTTTCCCTAACAGAAAGGAGAGTAATTTCTGAAAATGAAATTTTCCTACTGAAAATTTCAGTTTTTCAGAACTTAATTTTCCATTGAAAATTCATTTCAAGGGCTAACTCCTAACTAGCACTATTTTAGCATAATCATTTAAGTATCTTTCAGGAAATTGCCCTTCAGACAATAATAGCTTGAACTTTGATGTTTAACATTTGAACAATATCCCTCCAATGCTTTTTTTCTTTTTAAAATTTATTTTCCTAAGTGAAAAAACAGAAATCAGCTTATTAACATTATTTGACTAATTTGTTTAAAATGGGTAAAAGAACAGAAACAAACCACCATACCGAAAACTCAGAGGTTTATGTAACCTGTCTTCTTTTGCAGGTTAATTTTGTATACTAATTTTTATAAATAGCAAATTGGTTGTGAAAACAATCAGTGTTATTTTAAATCAATGTTCTAATTTTAATAAACCTGAGAAACAACTGGTGCTACAAGCATAAGGCATTCGTTCCCATAAGGCAGTCTCTTACATCCTTACCTTTGAATCCTTGGCATAGTAAAGGGTACGGCCTCGAAGTTTGAAATAACGTTTTTTCCACCTCTGAAAAGAACTTGTTTGCTTCAATAGTAGCCCTTCCTTTATACTTGTCTGAAAACAAGAAAAAAATATTTACATACATAAGACCTGGTAAAAATATTCAAGTATCTAAATATACTATATAAAAAAATTCTTAGACCCTTGTAAACAATTTTCTGTTCTGTATAAAGATATTCATTATTTTTATTTGTATTCACGTATATGAGATTATGATTGATTCTATCATTTGACAATCAAACTATGCACAATTATTTTTAACAATGCGAATACTGGCAAAATGTTAATTTTGTGTACGCATTCAAAAAGCACTGGAGATATACTCTGAAAATGCAAATAACTATTCTGGAGATTAAATTGCTATTTAATTGTATTACTTCTATAATTCCAAAACCACAATACTGTAGTGAGCAATGATTGGCAGTTGCACAATTCTAAAAAAAATATTAGCTATCTATGCCATATAAGCGCATACAGATCCTACTTTGTGGCATCTGTACTCTTGTTACCCCTTTCTTCTAACTATTAAAATGGAAAAGAAGACAGCAACTGAAACTTGGAAGAATAGTGTCAAGAGCACAATAAATTAATGTGTTTAGAAATGTTTTGGTAATATCTGTGGCCTCATCACACCATTGATTTTTAAGCACTCTCCCTGTAAATTTCATAGGAGAAGTTTTTATAACTCAATGGTATAATATAGTTGTGCACAGTGGCCTATATCACTGACAGTCTTAAATACCCAAATTTCTCTTTTGAAGTACACTATTAAAAGGGAAATGAAGATACATATGGATCTGGATTCTCTGCTCTAAAGTGGTCTCTGAAGCATGGTATTTCCATTTTGTATTATGTCATGATGCAGATGTCCTAGTACAATGCAATTTCTAGACAACATGATGGAAAGGTCACTTACAAGTTGATCTGGACCACTTATAAGCTTAATCAAAGGGCATCTGACATATTCTTCTTTCAATGGATGTCAAATTCTTCTTAACTTTAACATAAAACATTCACAGAAAAAAGGAAAATATACTTTTTTGTTCCTCTATTTCCCATTTATGAATGTGAAATAATTATGAAATATATCCATAGGATGGCTACTGTACTAAATTCTTTAGTGTTTTTTTCTAATAAAATGCCCCAAAATATACCTAACAAAGATAAAATATTTTCACGTGATGTAATGGATTTAATTTGTTAACAATTCAGTCAACAGTAGTCATAGACACACACACGAGTTTTGGTTTGGTTTGTTATAGCCATACTGTACTTGTGTTTTGTACCCCTCTTTGAAATTTTCATGGTGCACATGAATTACGTGCATATGATTTATGTATATGTAACACAATTCAAAAGTGAGAATAATACAGAAATCAGCTCCATACAATATAAGCTCTGTATCCAATAGTCCTAATTCCCTCTTCAAATACATAATGGGCATTGGCACTTATCTTAATATTATCCTGAAAGTGGAAATATTTAAATGTATGTTATGATATAAATGGCATACGTTACGGAAGATTAGAATGTACATTAAAACCTTTTTTCATGAAGGAGATACATGAATTTAAAATCTATAGAAAGAACATAAATCTGTTGGCCTATTTGTTTTTCTAGACTTTAAAAAACACACTGTTTTCCTGAAGATTAAATTAATTCCTTAATGCCATTTCTTCAAAAACAGGCATTATCATGGCTTTCTCTCTCCCTTTTAGAGCACTAATAATATCGCACAAACACTCCAACATGTTTAATGTAACCAGGGGATTGTTTTGTCCATTAAATGGCTCTGGAATCGTAAACGGATTATTAATCAAAACTTTATGACAAATCTTTTAAACTCCCATTTTAACTATGAGAAAGTTGTTTTCTCAACAAAAAATACCCTTCTAAAGTTGGAGGTGAAAAAGCATTTAACCACTACAGCATATTTTTTTCATATGAAGCTATTACAACAGATCCGGATAATAAATATTCTTATTAATTTAAAATAGTCAGGTAATGTACTTTCATTCATTTGTGTACAGTGTAAATGCTTTCATCAGACATACACTACTGAGAGCAGAGCACTTGCATCATCCAGTTCCACTGGTACAGAATCCAACCCTTGCTACAGAACTTTGCTCCAGGGATGCAATAAGACCAGACCTTCACTTGCTTGGCAACAGATGATACATAAAGCTACAATTTAGTCATGGACGGCAAAGACTTCCGTGACTTCAGCCAGTGCCGGCTGGGAGCTGCAGGGTCCCCTGCTGCCTGCGGAGCCAGGGAGCTGTAGGGTACCCTCGTCGCCCCAGGCAGCAGGAGCCCTTACCGCTCCCGGCCAGGGCCAGCTCCAGGCACCAGGCACCCAAGCACATGCTTGGGGCGGCACCTGGTAAGGGGCGGCAGGGGG
>NC_048298.1:284845487-284964504 GCF_013100865.1 Trachemys scripta elegans | reverse complement strand
GGGGGGGGCTGTCAAGGGGGTAGAGGTATGGATGGGGGCCAGGGGACAGGGAACAGGGGGGTTGGATGGCCGTGGGGTCCCGGAGGGCCTGTCAAGGGGCGGGGGTTTGGATAGGGATCAGAGCAGTCAGGGGACTGGGAGTGGGGGTGGTTGGATGGGGTGGGGGAAGGCTGGGAGGGGGCACATAGGGGACAAGGAGCAGGGGGGGTTGGATGGGTCAGGAGTTCTGAGTGGGGCAGTCAGGGGGTGGGAAATGGGAGGGGTAGGATAGGGGGTGGGGGCCAGGCTGTTTGGGGAGGCACAGCCTTCCCTACCCGGCCCTCCATACAGTTTTGCAACCCCAATGTGGCCCTCAGACCAAAAAGTTTGCCCACCCTTGCTCTAAGGTGATAGTCATTAATTCAGGGGTGGCCAAACTTTTTGGCCCGAGGGCCACATTGGGTTGCAAAACTGTATGGAGGGCCGGGTAGGGAAGGCTGTGCCTCCCCAAACAGCCTGGCCCCGCCCCCTAACTGACCCCTCTCACTTCCCGCCTCCTGACTGCCCCCCCTCAGAACCCCTGACCCATCCCACCCCCTCCGCTCCTTGTCCCCTAACTGCCCCCTCCCAGGACCCCCCACCGCTAACCGCCCAGGACCTCATGCCTATCCACCACCACCACCCCCCGTTCCCCTATCCACATCCACGCCCCCTGACAGGCCCCTCTGGGACTCCCACACTTATCCAAGCCTAATGAGGGGAAATATTGAAACCAACTATGTACAACGTACTGCCAAGCTCAAAAAAACACACTGAAAAAAAAAATCAAAGAAAAAATTACATTCTTCCTAGTCACTTTCAGTTATATAATCTTAGGGACAACTAAAAAAAATTCAGACAGAAGAGTGATTTTTCAAGATGACCTTTTGTTTTTTGACTTTACCTAGGTCATCAGAAGCCTGGACAGTTAATATTTTGGTTGCTAAGAACACACACCATTTTTTAAATAAAACAATATACAGTACATTCTATCCTCCAGAGACACTGCCTATTGATTTACCTTCCTAAATTTGAATACCAAAACAGATTAACAATATTTCTGTATTGCTGTGAGATTTCTACATGTTCACAGGGCACACAGTTATGATCTGAAGCAAGCACAATTCTAAGCACATTACAGAAAAAGAAAATCTCATGGTTCTCATTAACTCATACTCCCTTAACTTTCCAAGTCTTCTGCAGATCATTACATTTTTAATAATATGTCTTTTTCAATCAAAGTCTTGAATTTTGATCAAGATGGGATCTTGGATTGCAAGTCTATGCTTTGTTGCCAATCTCAAAACAGTAGTTTCATTACTGCCACTTACGCTGACAGCTCTGTATTAATCATTTCAAAATAAAAATAAATTGTATCTACAGAGAACAAAATCTTCACCCAGTTGTTCAATGTAAGAGTACATTTTTATTGAGGGTTTCTTGTGACACCAAAAAAGACAAATGGGTGACCTTTAAATATAGCTATGCCAGGGCTATGAATAGGTACAGTTAAAGAAATTAACAGAAAAAAAATTGATAGAAAAGGTGTAAGTAATTTAATGTAATAAAAAAGACTAACAGTTTCAATATGTATTTAAAGATAAAAATAAACACCAACAAAAACTAGAAACCCAATGTAAATTATCTTTATGCAGCAATTTTTTGTGGTATCATAACCAATTGTACTTCTCTGACCTGTACGTCTACAGATTTTTCTCCTTGTTCAGCTGGTAAATCACCTCTGGCCACAACTAAAATTCCAACAATTCCTTAGTGTAATTTGATCTATTTTGCTTTGAAACAGGACTAGATCATAGTGCACTAAGGAACTATTAGTACGTGTCAGCAGGGTCTGCATGGACAGTTAGCATGCGGCAGGCTAGCATGAGATAGATTCATATCCAACTTAGCATGAATGAAATAACCTATAACCAAGCCCTTACTCTCTCTGTGGCCCTGAGTAATTATCCTTTCTGCTTCAGTTTCCCCATCTACAAAACATTTATCTCATTAGTTCATGTTTGTAAAGTTCTGAAAATGGAAAATACTATGTAAATGAAAGACAATTAACTGAAAGAACAGACTGTTCTTATTAACAAGGGGAATAGAACAGCTGTAAAATATTGCACAAGGGACAGATCACTTACAAGGTTGTGATTTAGTTCCGAAGACTTAAGGTCTTGTGTATTATTCCCAATTGAGCTAACTTCTGTCTTAGAACACTAATTTACAGCTACTTGGAATATCAAGTACTGTTCATTTTAGTTTCACTAGTTCTGAGTTAAAAGGTTTAAAATGGGTAAAATGACTCTTTCCAGGCAGAAGAGTGGAATGTAAATACCACATATGTCAGAAAATCAAAATCGCAAAATTATAGAAACGTATATGACTTTTTCCAGAGAAACAATCAAATCACACTGCTGATTAGGCTAATTTTAATGAAGTCATGCTGGACTTGATCCTGTACCGAGTGAAGTCCAAGGGAGTGTTGCTATTGTCTTCAATGGCTGCAGGGTAGGCACTCAAAGATTTTGTTATTCCATAAAGTACATGTAGGTGTAACTATAAAATAAAACGAACTACTAAAACTACTCAAGAGAAGATGCCTCCCACAAGCAAAATGCAAAAATCCCATTACAATTCCACAGGGAAGAGAAAATAGTTTCTGTGGTTCTAGGGTAATGGTCTAACACATTTAAAATGTATACAGCAGCAATCATCCCTTACTAAAGGATGTAACAATAGCATTGTCGCAGAGAGGCATATTAACACTGCTGCACACTTTCAATTCAAATCATTCTTTGAAAGAAATATAAACAAAAATTACAATAAAATCAATCTTATATTTAGGTCTGTCTCAACAAATATTCAATTTTTCATTTATATTAATTACTCTGTTGGTTTTCTCCCTTTAAGAACACTAACAAATTCTATTGATTAAGACACAACTCTAAGGAGTTGTACTCAGTAGAAAGCAGCCTATTATTTCTGGCTATCAAATCCACTAAATGTTATCAACATTTGTGAAAATACTCAACTTTCAGACAATATAAATGTTGTGAAGACCTATGAAGTGATAGGAGAGTGTTCCCAGAATCTTAATATTTATTGACTTTTCTAAAGAACCTAAACATGCATCAGTACTATACCCCTCCATTAGTAAAGGCTTTCCAAACTATTTTGGTTTCAAAATGATCTGTCATTATACCATATTGTTTCTGATATTTTAATAGCTTTAAGTCTGTATAAGACATTGACAGGTGTTATAACAAACTGCAGCTCATATCATAACTCTAGTTTATCAAACTCCTGTTAGTTGACACATTGAAGTACTGGGTATCTTTGAGACTTTATAGATAGGCTTGGAAGGATTAGATTTTTATTGGTAAATGTCAGTAAATGTCGATTTCAGCATACACATACAAACTGACAAAAAGCTATTTCCATGGATAATCATCGAAATATACAGATAAGCAAACTAAGAAAAATGCTGCCTGAGAACTTAGGAGTTTAAGAATACTTACTGAGTATATTTTGACATCTGATGTTGACAATTTGTGTTCTAACAGTTATAAAGTGTTAACTTTGTGAATCTCAGCATCTAATGCCATTAAATAATTACTGTCAGACCCGTCTCCATAATTCCTGCAACTGTGAAAATGTATATTGATAAAAATAAAAAATGCTTTAAAATGAACATTTCAGAGAGTAGCTGTGGATATTCTGGATCCTTTCCCAACGAAGACACCCAGAGGAGAGCAGTACATACTCACTTTCATGGATTTTGCTACTGATGGCCGGAAGCAGTAGCTCTAAGCAACACCAGTGCTAAAAGTGTGTGCCAGGCACTAATAGACATTTTTGCCAGGGTAGGTTGGCCCTCTGACATCCTTACGGATTCAGGAACTAATTTCCCAGCAGAGACCATGAAAAACCTGTGGGAAGCTCATGGGGTGAACCACTTGGTGGCCATCCCTTACCACCATCAAACCAATGGCCTGGTGGAGAGGTTTAATGGAACTTTGGGGGCCATGATACGTAAATTCGTAAATGAACACTCCAATGATTGGGACCTAGTGTTGCAGCAGCTGCTTTTTGCCTACAGGGCTGTACCACATCCCAGTTTAGGGTTTTCACCATTTGAACTTGTGTATGGCCGCGAGGTTAAGGGGCCATTACAGTTGGTGAAGCAGCAATGGGAGGGGTTTACGCTTTCTCCAGGAACTAACATTCTAGACTTTGTAAGAAACCTACAAAGCACCCTCCGACACTCTTTAGCCCTTGCTAAAGAAAACCTAAAGGATGCTCAGGAAGAGCAAAAGGCCTGGTATGATAAACATTCCAG
Source organism: Trachemys scripta elegans (assembly GCF_013100865.1). Taxonomy (NCBI): domain Eukaryota; kingdom Metazoa; phylum Chordata; order Testudines; family Emydidae; genus Trachemys; species Trachemys scripta. Next base: position 284,960,141 of record NC_048298.1, on the reverse strand, counting down.
AGACTGGTCCTTCAAAGTAGGAGACCAAGTCATGGTCTTAAAGGCGCTCCAGGCCCATAAAATGGAAGTGTCGTGGGAAGGGCCATTCACGGTCCAAATGCACCTGAGAGCTGTTAACTATCTCATCGCATCCCCCACCTCAAAAATAAAGCCTAAGGTATACCATGTTAATTCTCTAAAGCCCTTTTATTCCAGAGAATTAAAGGTTTCCCAGGGAGCAGATGACACGGAGTGGCCTGAAGGTGTCTACTATGAAGGGAAAAGTAATGGAGGTGTGGAAGAGGTGAACCTCTCCACAACCCTGGGACGTATGCAGCAACCGCAGATCAAGGATCTGTGCATTAGTTTCGCGCCAATGTCCTCAGCCACCCCAGGACGGACTGAACGGGCATACCACTCCATTGACACAGGTAATGCTCACCCAATTAGAACCCCACCATGCCGGGTGTGTGTCTCCTCACACCAAAACTGCTATAGAACGGGAGATCCAGGACATGCTACAGATGGGTCTAATCCACCCCCTAACAGTGCATGGGCATCTCCAGTGGTTCTAGATCCCAAACCAGATGGGGAAATACGCTTTTGCGTGGACTACCGTAAGCTAAATGCTGTAACTCGTCCTGACAACTATCCAATGTCATGCACAGATGAGCTATTGGAGAAACTGGGATGTGCCCAGTTCATCTCTACCTTAGACTTAACCAAGGGGTACTGGCAAGTACCGCTAGATGAACCCGCCAAGGAAAGGTCAGCCTTCATCACCCATGCAGGGGTGCATGAATTTAATGTGCTTCCTTTCAGGCTGCGAAATGCACCCGCCACCTTCCAGAGACTTGTAGATGGTCTCCTAGTGGGATTGGGAGAATCTGCAGTTGCCTACCTTGATGATGTGGCCATTTTTTCTGATTCATGGGCAGAACACCTGGAGCACCTGGAAAAAGTCTTTGAGCGCATAAGGCAGGCAGGACTAACTGTTAAGGCTAAAAAGTGTCAAATAGGCCTAAACAGAATGACTTACCTTGGACACCAGGTGGGTCAAGGAACTATAAACCCCCTACAGGCCAAAGTGGATGCTATCCAAAAGTGGCCAGTCCCAAAGTCAAAGAAACAGGTCCAATCCTTCTTAGGCTTGGCTGGATATTATAGACGATTTGTACCACACTACAGCCAAATTGCCGCCCCACTGACAGACCTAACCAAAAAGAAACAGCCAAGTGCAGTTCGGTGGACTGATGAGTGTCAGAAGGGTTTTAACCAGCTTAAGGCGACACTCATGTCTGACCCTGTGCTAAGGGCCCCAGATTTTGACAAACCATTCCTAGTAACCACAGATGCGTCCGAGCGTGGTGTGGGAGCAGTTTTAATGCAGGAAGGACCAGATCAAGAATTCCATCCTGTTGTGTTTCTCAGCAAGAAACCGTCAGAGAGAAAGCCACTGGTCAATCAGCGAAAGGGAATGCTACCCCATTGTATATGCACTGGAAAAGCTACACCCTTACATTTGGAGATGGCGTTTCCAACTATAAACTGACCATGCTGAGCTAAAGTGGCTTCATACCACCAGGGGAAAAAAAACAAAAAACTTCTTCAGTGGAGTTTAGCTCTCCAAAATTTTGATTTTGAAATACAACACATTTCAGGAGCTTCTAACAAAGTGGCTGATGCACTCTCCCATGAAAGTTTCCCAGAATCAACTGGTTAAAAATTGTTCTTGGAATATGGGATATATTGTTAGTTTTAATATAATCAGTAGTATGTCTAAAGGTGCATGTGTCTTATTAACTCTGTTTTCTCCTAGAGCTCCAGGAAGAAATCAGTGTGGAACCGGCTGTCCAACACTATCTTTGATTTGGGTGGTGTGTCATAACTATAAAGGGAAGGGTAACAACCCTCCTGTGTACAATACTATAAAATCCCTCCTGGCCAGAGACACCAAAATCCTTGTATCTGTAAAGGGTTAAGAAGCTCAGGTAACCTGGCTGACACATGACCCACAGGACCAATAAGGGGACAAGATATTTTCAAATCTTGGTGGGAGGAAGGCATTTGTTTGTGCTCTTTGTTTTGGGTGTATTCGCTCTTGGGACTAAGAGGGACCGGACATCAATCCATGTTCTCCAAATCTTTCTGCACAAGTCTCTCATATTTCAAACTTGTAAGTAACAGCCAGACAAGGCGTGTTAGTTTTATCTTTGTTTTCTCAACTTGTAAATGTTCCTTTTGCTAGAGGGTTTACCTCTGTTTGCTGTAACTTTGAACCTAAGGCTAGAGGGGGTTCCTCTGGGCTCTTTGAATCTGATTACCCTGTAAAGTTATTTTCCATCCTGATTTTACAGAGATGATTTTTACCTTTTCTTTAATTAAAATTCTTCCTTTAAGAACCTGATTGATTTTTTCATTGTTTTAATATCCAAGGGTTTTGGATCTGTGTTCACCAGGACTAACTAGTGAGGGTATACGCTCAAGCCTTTCCTTTCACCCAGGAAAAGGGGTGTAAGGACTTGTGGGGGTGGGGGGAGAAATTAGTCTCAAATCTGCCCAGGAACGGGGGGGGGGGGTTAGAGACTTGGGGAAAGGCAACAGAGGGTCCTGTGGCACCTTTAAGACTAACAGAAGTATTGGGAGCATAAGCTTTCGTGAGTAAGAACCTCACTTCTTCAGATGTTCTTGCTAATACTTCTGTTAGTCTTAAAGGTACCACAGGACCGTCTGTTGCTTTTTACAGATTCAGACTAACACGGCTACCCCTCTGATACTTGGGGAAAGGCAGAGTTCCAAGTGGCTCTTCCCTAAGATTTGGAACACACTTGGTGGTGGCAGCTTATTGTTAACCTAAGTTGGTAAATAAGTTTAGGGGGCTTTCCTGCGGGTCCCCACATCTGTACCCTAGAGTTCAGAGTGGGGAGGGAACCTTGACAGGCAGGCTTATCTCCACTTTATAAAAACTGCAAACATTTGATCACCTTATTTGTAATGTGTTTTTTAAATTCTCAATGAAACATAATGCCTACACTCCCTATTCAAAGGCAAAATACTTCTGTACATGCCAGCATTATACTTATGACACAGATCTACAACAAGCACAAAATTTTAAAGTGAAAACTCAAGTCCATTCTTAGCTCTTACCATTGTGAGAGAAGAAACTCCACACCATGCAGTTCTCCTCCCCCTAGTATCAGCCATAACTTAGAATTACTTTACTTTCTTTTGTTTAGATCATAAACTTCATATGTAAATATACTGTAACACTGTCTTATTATCCTTCACTTATTTATTACACAGGTTTTAGGATTTTTTAATCTGACCGCCTCCTTTGCGCCCCCTTGTGGGCCAGGGTCATGCTACAGGCAGCTCATTTCTCTCTGGATGTGTTCAAATCAAACTTCATTTTCTTTGTCAAAAATACCCCTCCTTGGGGGAACTGGGTTTATTAATAAAAAAAACTGCAACTAAAACTCAAAATCCCAAATAAACTCCATTCATAAACCACATGACACACGGTTTCTCTTCCTCCTCCCAGGTCTTTCTGCCTGGGGCCTTTGCAGTCTCTCCTCTGCTTGGACAGAGTCTCACACAAGCCTCCTTGCCTGGAGAGTTTTCCTTGCTCTCTGCAGACTCTGCCACAGTTTCCTGAGTCTTGCCCCCTTCACTGCAACTTCCTGCTTCTTTTATACTTGGATCATCTGACAGATGGGGCTCAGGCAGAAATCACAACTGTCTTAGCCCCAGGCTTTCCAGTCCCTGGGGCAGGCCACCCTGTTACACTGACCTAGTCAATTTCTATTAAATTACAGTAGAACCTCAGAGTTACAAACACCTTGGGAATGCAGGTTATTTGTAACTCTGAACAAAACGTTATAGTTGTTCTTTCTCAAGTTTTCAACTGAACATTGACTTAGTACAGCTTTGAAACTTTACTATGCAGGAAAAAATGCTGCTTTCCCTTTATTTTTAGTAGTTTATGTTTAATATACTACTGTACTGTATTTGCCTTTTTTTTTTTTTTTTTTTTTTTTAAATCTCTGCTGCCTGATTGTGTACTTCTGGTTCCAAATGAGATGTGTGGTTGACTGGTCAGTTCGTAACTCTGGTTTTCGTAACTCTGAGGTTCTACTGTACATTGTTTGAAGAGAAAAAATTATCCTGAATAAAGATGTCGTATGCCAAATTTTCAGCCACTGAAGAAATGTAGGGACTCTTTAAAAACTCCTGAACCTAGTTCATACTAGTGTTAAACTTAGTATATACATTAAAGATAGGTAAAGTTGTTTTCTGACACCTCTCAATGAAGTGTTATATATGAAAACAGGTCAATGTGTTTCTTTGGTATTTGCTTGTCTTCTAAAATAACAAACCAGAAGATAATACAATTTTTTCCTCATAATCATTTACCTGTTTCTGTGGAGTTTAGCTTTGTGTGAATCTCTAGGTGATCGCTTCAGGATTGTCTGAAGAGAGATGATTAGTTCTGTCCTATTGAGAGCATGAAAGTAGTGAGGAGACCTTTGGAGACAGTACTGAACCATCTTCTTTGTGCATGTGGCCTAGGGGCTGTGTTGAATGCCCAGTTGCATGAGATGCAATAAGATGAGAATTGTGTGTTACGATTTTATAATAGGCCTTGTGAAGAAGACACAAGTTTTTAACATCCTAGCATGGAAGACGCAACTGCCAACATTGCAGGGTTCTGATAGCTCATGAGAGAATGATGTATTGGTTTCCGAAGGGCCCTCACGCAAGATCATTCCAGTTAGTGGTAATGAAGGGCATTTGGTACTTCCAGCCTACATACCATAGCATTGCCAGGTCTACGATTAATAAAACTGATCCATGATTCTTTCAAGCAGCATGACCTGAATTTGATATGCACACCTGGCAGCAGAATATAGTAAATGTGAAACATTTCCATCAAATAGTCTCATGCAGAAAGAATTGGTTTGCATAGTAGCACTTGGGAACAAAAGCTAGTATCCAGAGAATAAGTTCAGTAGCAAAGAAATGCAGAACTTACACTTCAAAGTATATTCCTAACATTACAATTTTCCTGCCTTTGTTTTTGGTTGTTTTTATTAGGGTTTTTTTTTTTTGGTTGAGGGGTTGTTGGTTTTTTTTGGGGGAAAAATTTAAGTTGAAATAAATTAAAGAGCTGTGTTTAGGGGACAAGAAGGAGAAGACAAAAAAGTTATTACAACTACTATTGCTAGCATTTATAAAAACCAAAGAATGCAAAAGGAAATAAAACCTTACTATTCACATCACACCACTTTGTAACCCAACTGTATTTTTAAGCTTCTTTGCAGATTTTTAAAACTATGAGTAACTACAATTGGCATTCAAGCCATTGCCACTCAATCACTTATCTATGTCTCTTCCCCTTCCCCATGCCAAATACGTGCTTGCTAGAACCATCATGGGGCATTTCATTGATATTTTCTTTCCACTTAATACCTCTACCAGATCATTCCTGGGAAGTGGTAGGATATTTATATATAATCTCAGTAAACTGGTATAGTCTTCAACAGCAATTCAATAAGTCAGTGTTATAAGAAGAATGCTTTCAGAATCCTTTCATTGCCAGAAAGCATTCAAAATGAACTGCTTTACAAAAAAGTTTTCACACAAAAGGAGGAGGCACAGAGCATTAAAAGTGCCTCAAACTTGTTTTATCAGATTTCCTCTTAAGATTCTTGGTCAGCTTTTTGATTGCTAATCTCAATCGTCCAGCTACCAGGGGGTGCGCTATAAAGCTGATTAAATTGAGGCCATTTGCTTCTAAGAGAGTCCAGACATGAGCCCCTTTCCCTTCAATCATTCGTTCTGACTAGTCATTCAAACCATCCCACCCTGCTCAGTTGGCGGGAGCAGAAGAGTTTAGCAGAGTGTTAATTCTATCTGATGGTTTTGGTTGAAATCCTCTATTCTCTGTCCACTTGTACTGTACTTCATTTATCAAAAAAGACAGACTATGGAAGAACACAGTTTAAAGGAAATAAGCTTACAACAAAGTCTCATTTGCATATGGGTGCTATTAATTCATGCTCTGATTCTAGGAATACATCTAGGCCACGTGCGCTGCAGTGACATTGCTGCAGCTATGTTCCGTAGCAGAGACATCTGTAGCGCAGACACTTGCTACAGAGAGAGAAGAGATTTTTCTGTCGTTGTAGTAAATATACCCCTTTGAGAGGCAGAAGCTAGCTAAATGGAAGAATTGTACCATTGACCTAACTGCATCAACAGTGGGGGTAGGTCGACCTAACTACATTGCACAAGGTGTGACTTTTTTCACAGCTCTTGATGTAGCTAGTGTGATCTAATTTGTAGGTGTAAACCAGGCCTAAATTTTAGGCTCTAAGCCAGGACCTGGGAAGTATATTACATGGGAGAGGAAGGTGACAATGAACTGAAAGCCTTTGTACCTATTAGAAAGACAACCAGTCCCATCCAATCTCACTTGTTTAAACAGATTTTTAATATAGTCAATCACTAGCAACAAGACAAGAGAGGAGAACAAGAGTGATTAATCCTATCTCAGGAAGATTTTTTATTGAAAAGATCTTTCTCAAACAATATCATAGCGCTCCTGAATGTGATTTCTGTGGCAAGAGAAGAAACAGTGTTTGGAAATAGGGATATTGACAGGGTGAAGATTTTTTGTTTAATTGGTTACTTTTGTCACATAGTATTGATTCCTTGTCAGATTTTACAACATGAATTTTGAGCAGATATGATGCAACTGGACCAAGACAATTAATAATACCATGAAGGCATAAGCATATATCAACAGATAACTGTCTTTATTTATTTTTTTCACCACAATAGGTTGGTCCCATCGGTGTCCCCACTGTTTGGCAGCTACCATCAGAAAGAATCAGATTGTCTGAGGAATTACATTTGAGAAGCATAAACAAAAGACACTTCCCCCTCCATACGGATGAGAAGCTGGCTTTATCTTTCTGCACTGGAATCTTGAACACCATCAGCAACTGGACACATGGCAGCTAGTACCGCCAGGACAGGCCCTTTCCCACGACCTGAGACAAGTTAAAAATCAGGCATGTTGTTTGCAGTAGATTATCCCATGAGCTGCAGATACGGTCGCTGTGGCATATTTTTCCTTTTATGAAGACAGAAGACTTTTAGGCTGTAAACTGAAATATTGACTAATCAGAACCACAGGACAATGGAATTAGCTAAAAGCAGCCAGATTATTTCAGGAGGCAATTGAGCCAACTTCACTGCAGCTGTAGCCTATAAGGTATGTCTATGCTGCAGCTGGGGGCGTGACTCTCAGCCTGGGGAAGACAGACTCAGACTAACTCAGCTTGAGCTAGTATGCTAAAAATAACAGTGTGGACATCACAGCATCAGCAGAGGCTTGGGCTGGCCACCTGAGGTCAGACCCAGGGAGTCAGATGGGACCAAGCTCAAGTGGCTAAGCTTGAGCCTACACTGGAGTCGCAATGTTCACACTGCTATTTTTAGCACACTAGCTTGAGCTGAGTTAGTGCAAGTCTGCCTACCTGGGCTGGGAGCCTTGCTCCCAGCTTCAGTGTTACCTTAAGTTTGCACATTCACTTGAAGGTTGCCTGAGTTACTGACAGGATGGTTAATCTAATTCAGTGTTTCCCAAACTTAGGACGCCGCTTGTTTAGGGAAAGCCCCTGGCAGGCCGGGCCGGTTTTTTTACCTGTCGCATCCGGCTGATAGCAGCTCCCAGTTGCCGCAGTTCGCTGCTCCAGGCAAATGGGAGCTGCTGGAAGCGGCGGCCAGTACATCCCTCGGCCCGCTCTGCTGCCAGCAGCTCCCATTGGCCTGGAGCGGCGAACCGCAGCCAGTGGGAGCCCCGATCGGCCGGACCTGCAGACGCGGCAGGTAAACAAACCGGCCCGGCCCACCAGGGGCTTTCCCTAAACAAGCGGTGTCCCAAATTTGGGAAACACTGATCTAATCTAACCCATAGTTGTTATCTCTAAACTATTTTGTCACACACTTTGAGCTTCTTTTTGCATGTCCAATATGGCAACACTGAAAAAGCAGACCACCTGTTCTGGTTATAAACTTGAAATTCCTTAACAACTCTTGAGAAAACATCGTTGTTAGTACGAAGTGAACTTTCCCCTCTAACCTGTAAATCAAAGAAAGGTAGCTCTGGTAGCTGGTGGGTCCCTCAAAGACTTCCTCTGAACATGTGCAGGCAGAGGAAGTTTTAAAGAGTTGGAGTTATCTACCCCTTTCATTAATTAGCATCGTAAGTGTCTTAAGAATTAATTTGCTTTCTAAATATAAGTACGTGGGGCAGTAGCAGGGCTATATTCTTAAACCTGTTTATGCTACACTGAAAGTCAGGTTTGAATGTATATACCTGTAAGTTAATGCAGGTCTGGATTCACATGGGGGTTCCATAGAAAAAAATTAGGACAAGCATTGACACATTAATACACAATGAGAATGGCAGGAGGCCTGAGATGCACTGATTATTGCAGTCTAATCACCTAATACATCTCCTCCCCAATCCCTTTCTGGACAGTGGAACCAATCAAAACAGGGTTATTTAATTAGTGGACTCAGCTAGGAATAACAGGCACCAGGAATGTGTGTTTTTTCTGCCCTGGAGACTGGCTGTGTTATAACTGAGGGGGTGAGCAGTTACTTTAATTGCTTTTAACATATTTTGTTTACGATGAGTTAAGTGGCGATATTAGTTTTATATATTTAAGTAATTTGGCCACTCATGGTTGCAGTGTAAGTCTGTTTTTCTATATTGTTCCATTTGCAGTAGAGGCTGCTTTAGTTGAAGTCTCATTCACAATCTTATTATATTTCACTTTGTTTCAGAGCTCTGCTTGAGTTTTTGTTTGTTTATAAATGACAAACATAACTAAAAACAGACTTCACACAAAATTCTGATCTAAATGGAAAACAAAGTGAATTTGGGGGAAGTGTCCTCTTGCCAAATAACTTTTTTTGCTGTACTAGTCACCAAATATCTACTTCAAGCTGGTGGCAGGTTGGCGAGTGGTGACCTGTATTATATTTGTAGGTACTGAAAATGTACTTAGCATTGTCCAGGGTACTAAACCCTCAAGAAGGCTGCAGTCTAAACAAGCCATGTACGAAGACAACAGGATGCACCGGGAAGCCCAGAGGAAGGAATAACTTCATTATTCTTTTAGAGGCAATGGCAGGATGATATTATTATTGATTCACTTCTTTCAGGCACTGTGGAAGAAATAAGTCTTTAACAGGAATTTTAATGTATACAGAGCAGTGGCATGGCAAACAGGAAGTGACGGGGGATCCTTACAGAGGTGATGACATAGAAAGAAGTACTGAGAGGAGACTGGCTAAGTATGGCATCATTGCCAGAGAAGTATACAACATGAGGCTAGGAGGATGCAAGATGCAATGGAGTTATATAGGGCCTTGAAAGCGAGAAGAAATTTAAACTTGATGGGTTGACAATGGGAGACTGAGTGACCTCAGTGGATGGGGTGATATAGTCACATAGATGGCAAGGCAGGCAATCTGGAAGCTGCATTTTAGATGGACTTGAAGGGTCACTGAATATTTGGTTTTTTGTTTGATGAAAGAAGTGTGCACTTCTGTGACACCCACACCTTCCAATTTAACACCTTTGTCAATGATTAAAAAAATTAAAAGATCCAAGGTTTTTTTTTTTTTTTAAATCTTCAGTCATGTTGCCCAAGACTATGGATTCCAAATATCTAACATGAGTCCAAGCTTTGAGACAAGGGGACAAAATGGAAGTCGTAAGGCCAGTCCCATTGCCTATTTGATACTCATCATAACAAGGCCTGAAGCTATATTTTGATAATACAATGGTAGTTCTGACTTTAAATGAACAAGAATATTTCTAATATTAAACAACATGAATGCAGTATAAGCTTCTTAAAGGTCTGAAATGAGTCACTAGGAGACTGAAAATTGTTATGATGACTCATAATATAAGCTAGTTCATCAATTAAATTTACTGAAGCTGCCAACGATAAAAAAAAAGATTGGGATAATTTAAATCTGTAAATCTAAAATTTTATTTTACATTTTATTAAAACATTTTATTAATATTCTGTTTAGCAATTTTTGTAAAACACAGTCCAGATTTTGGGCCTAAGTTCCCAGACAATCTTCTTTGCAGCCCAGAAAAAAAGCTGTTGGCAATAACTAGTTCTCATGCCTACTTGCTAGATAATATATTTTTGCATACAAATAATGTATACATTACACCAGATTTATGTGTACCAGGAAAAGTGTGCCGGTAGAGAAGTCATTCTTAATTCGATATAGCTAACATCTCAATCAAATTCTAAAATGATAACAAAAATGCTAAACGGGTAACCTCTTTATGAGAAACTACAATTTCCTTTATTTTTAAGTAGAAAAGATATTTATGTGTGCGATCTAGCCATATCATCCTTCACATGAACAATAAGGATTTGTTGTTACTTGTATAAAATTCAATTATAGCCAGTTACCACAAGGTGGTAGTGGTGTTATGGTAATGCTCAAATACATGCAGTGCCTTATGCTTAGCGTTCTACAGTGACTACTGCGTACACTGTCATTCAACAAAACATCTGTGGCCCCATTTCTGCAGTAGACTGTGGAGGGGCACACCCGTGGGCCTGCGTGATGCTACATTTACTTCTACCCCCTGCACCTACATGCAGTTAACTGCAGGGTAAGGTCCTAAAATATGGAGGGGGGGGAGCAAAAAGGAGTAATATAACAAACAGTCTCTGCTGTCTGTGAACAGTTTGTTGTGAAAAACAAAACAGTCACAAATTAACATTCAGCCAGAAAAGGTCTGAATAATTTCTTCTAGTGATTTATGGCTCTATCAAATTCATGGTCCATTTTGGTCAATTTCACAATCATAGGATTTAAAAAATCATAAATTTCATTAATTCAGCTATTTAAATCTGAAATTTCATGGTGTTGTAATTGTAGGGGTCCTGACCCAAAAAGGAGTTGTGGGAGGGTTGCAAAGTTATTGTAGGGGGGGTTGAGGTATTGCTACCCTTACTTCTGCACTGCTGCTGGAGGCAGGCCGCCTTCAGAGCTGAGCAGCTGGAGAGCGGCGGCTGCTGTCCGGGAGCCCAGCTCCGAAGGCTGAGCTGCCGCCAGCAGCAGCAGCACAGAAATAAGGATGGTATGGTATCAGCGGCAGCAGCGGAGGTGAGCTAGGGCAGCCGGGGCACATTTTTAGGGGCGGCAGGGGTGGCATTCTGGCGCTGGCCAAGCCGCCCCTAAAAATGTGCCGCCTCAAGCACCAGCTTGTTTTGCTGGTGCCTAAAGCCGGCCGTGGTGGTATGGTATGGCCACCCTTATTTCTGTGCTGCTGCCTGCAGAGCTGGGCCCTCAGTCAGCAGCTGCCACTCTCCGGCCGCCCAACTCTGAAGGCAGCAGTGCAGAAGTAAGGGTGGCATGCTATGGTATTGCTCCCCTTACTTCTGCTGGCGCGGGCACTGCCGTCAGAGCCAGGCGCCCAGCCAACAGCCGCTGCTCTCTGGCCACCCAGCTCGGAAGTCAACACAGAAGTAAGGGCAGCAATACCATGACCCCCTGCAACTCTCTTTTGGGTCAGGACACCCAGTTTGAGAAACGCTGGCCTCCCCCGTGAAATATGTATAGTATAGAGTAAAGGCACATAAAAGACCAGATTTCACAGGGGGGAGACCAGATTTCACAGTCCATGATGTGTTGTTTTTCATGGCGGTGAATTTGGTAGGGCCCTAATTATCAGCAAGTTTTTACTGACCATATGATTGCACTGAACTTTCATTAATCTAGGAAACAGAGCCTGATGTCCTGAACTCGAGTGCCATGCAAGTAGACCTCTATTTAACATTTCTGAAGTACTAAATGGCCTGAGGCTGGATAAATTTTTGCTGACTCAAGTTGGTAACATGTCAGTGGTTGATTATTCCTTCCATAAACATAGTATTCAATATTCTACACACTTATTTTTAAGGGACAATTTCCTTAAAAAAAAAAAAAAAAAAAAAAAAAAAAAAACATAAGGAGTTACAGGGAAATGAATGGTACCTGAAACTTTTTTTAATTGACTGGACTTGAATGTTGACATCTCTTTAATCTGAAGCATCAAATTTCAGACACTACTAGAAGTTAAATATAATGCCTCCTTTTAGGCTGAGTGGCTGAGACATAGAAATGGTAAAGTGACTTGCATAACTGAGGTCTCAGTGGATCAGCAGTAGCAGAATTATGAATCCCATCTCTCACCCCTCTGCTCTAAACACTAGACAACATTCCCTTCTCTCATCTGAATCCAGAAAATTAACTTGTGTGTAACTTATTAAATACTTCTCTCATCCGTTCCAGTCCTACGATTCTATGCAATCTCTTCTCTGGGAAAGAGTTAAGGCTAGGTTAGAGATTTTTTTTTTTTTAAACTCCTGCTACAGCACATGCATAATCCAGACAAGGATAGCCATTTGCCTATTACAATAATCTTAGTGCCAAACCTGATTTTAGAGCCAAAGTCAGATTGGAAAGGACCATTCTGTCATAGCAAGTGAGATGCTGCTGAATTTGTGTAGTCACCACCTTCCCAATTATCTTACCCAAGAAGGGGAGACTGCACAGTAGTTGGCAGCAAGTGAAATTTTCTTGAGGTTAGATCTGATCTTTAGGATTGTTAACATTATGCCCTCTCTGAGGGGACAGGTAGCAATTGTCCTGGTTATTCTTACCTAGCTCTCAACTGCTATGAAAAGCATAGACCAAAATTAAATATAAATGGCGAAGACTTCCTTCAATAGTTTCAGCATCTGTGCTTTAAAGTCAGACCTAAACGTAGCTGGACCACTTTCATAGGAAGTTGGAGAGATTGTCATAGTTACACTTGATCTTTTCTGTGAAAGCTCAATAACCTGCACATCTTCCTGTTCATCAGGCTGGATATGAAAAAATATGGCCAATCCTTCCCGCTTTCTTTGGTTAGATTTGTGCTATGTTTGCTGCAACAAGTGTGCCGAGTATTAGGTAAACTGTTATCTAAACAGATCTTATTAATGCAAGCAAGGTCAGGTATTTAATCAGAGATCAAGTCATACATGATGCTGGTTCATTGACAACATTCATCAAAGCCAAGATGGTGCTATCACAGCAAAGCAGACGTTGTAGGGGACTCTTCAAATTTTCAGGACCGAAGTTTCATAGAGTTCCAGTGACTTAGATTAGCTGCATATTCAATTGTCAGAAAAAAATAACTCATTTCCTCTACACAAAGTGTAAGATCTGAACATGATCATTAGATTTTAAAAAGGGGGGATACTCTGTGGCTAAGCGTATACTGTGCAAAATAGATGTCTATCATGCTGACCAATATTGTCTCATTGTTCCCTTGTATTTCCTCCACCTTTCTGTACCTATCCGTTGTCTCTTGTCTTATACCTAGATTGTAAGCCTCTTGGGGCAGGGACCATCTTTTTGATCTTTGTTTGTACAGCACCTAGCACAGTGGGGTCCTGGTCCATTACTAGGACTCCTGGGCACTATGATAATACAAATAATAAATAAAAATTATTCGGGGGGGAGGGTCAAAGATGGACGCACAAAGCTGGGATAATGTTTTGGAAAACAAAACAATGAAAATAAATGCAATCTCAATATTCAAGAGTTAGATAAGCACCTTAAATATTTTATGGGTATTTAAAACAAATTCCTCAAAGAGCCACAGGGTTTCCTTAACTAAGGCAACTTTCTCCAAACCACTACACTTGGCCTCTAGCAATCAGTGTCTTCTCAGATGTTTCCCAGAATCCCTGGTCCTGGACCCAACAGATATTCAAATACATTGATGCAAATGTGGTACACTATTCATGTCTAAGATCTAGGTTGAGTGTAGCTATCCAAATCCAATTAAGTGAAATAGTCCTGAGGAATATGAGTAGTTATGAGACACTCCATTCACCTTCCCCACCCCATCCCACACCCATTTCCCTTCTCTAATGCTACTCATGTCAACTCTCTTAGGGGTAATAACTCAAAGGTTTAAAACTGCTTAAATGACCTACCTCAGCAGAATGTTATATGATGTTATGAGTTACAGTTGCAAAAGACTTTGAAGATGCAAAGTGTTAGAGTATGAGCACATAGCGGCTAAGCACCATCACAGATCAACTTCTGGTGATGTCTGGAAAGAATGGACTCCAGCATGCAGGAAAACCCAGAGGACAAGGAACACTGAGATGAAGAAGGGAACAGGAACAGGAAACTGACAGCCACTGACCCACCAAGACACAAAGTAAAATTACAATGTTCCCATTTGAGATACTGTAGAAATGTTTGTTGGCATAGCTATACCAGCAAACTCTTCTAGTATAGAGTGTGCTTTTACCAGTATAACTGCATCTACATTCAGGCTTTTGCCACTTTAAAAATGCCATAAAACCCCCTGACATTATTATATTGGCTAAAGGTTCTAGTGTAGATCTGGCCCTGTACCACCAAGCAGATGTGCAAAAGTTTGTTGAATGAATTCTGCAAGATTTCCCACCTATACCAAATCCCATAGCAGTCTCGGATTTCCAGCTAGGAGGATCTGCCCTGAAATTTCTTTTATCTGTATGAAAAAGATGATCTGATTATTTCCTCCAACCACTGCACAGTTTTAAAGATAACAGATTGATAGGTTTTAACTAATTCATGTTGATATCTAAACGTAAAAATGAATTTGTAACCGAACAGTTCAAAGAGCAACTCTCCACACATCTTTCACAAGTCCAATATAATTAATTTGAGGAAGGAAAAGCAACTCAGTAATATCATATCACTGACTTCATCTTTTCATGATGTCCTCTGACATATAGACCACAGGAAAATACATTCAAAGTAGATACCAAAATGTAACAAACAGAAACAAACAACACAACTGCAAGTAGATCTACTAAACTATAAAGAATATCTCTTTGGAAACTGAGCAGATGTTTAGTTGCATTAAAGATTAAATTTTGTAATAAGGTAGTCTGAATGTGATCTCATCCTTTGGCAAATAGAAGTCTGTTTGAATTTTAAAATAACGCAAACACAAAATGCCATTTAAGCATTAATGTGAATGCTGATCTGTGTATTATTTTGCTGGCATAAGTGGTGTGACTTAGATGCAAGTCTTAAAATTCACATATCCGGGTATTTCACTCAGGAATAAAAAGGATTGCTAATTAAACCACAGAACTAACAGTCAAGAGCATTCTAACATGTTCTCTCCCTCTGGTTTACTGTACAACCTTGAAAAAATCTTTCTGTGTACCATTTTCCTAAGCTATAAAATGGGGATAATACCTAATGCACAAAAGGGGTGAGGATTTAATTCACTAGTGTATGTCAAACATTTTGAGTTCTTCAGACAGAACATGCTATGAATGTGCAAAATAGTATAGCTCCAGCCAGTAAAAATACCATCAAATGTATAACCAAACATCCTAAAGGGTTCGTGTGTGTATTTTCATATAATACATACTGTAATTGATATTAAAAGATGTCCACAAAGCCTCACTCAGCCAGAAAAGTTACTTTTTGCTTAATTGGAGCCAATATAAAAATCTGACATTACAGCAATGTAACGGAGTTGACCTCTAAGTGTAGACTTAATTCCCTCAAAATAACTCTATTTTGATCAATTTAGAGGGACAAGGTGGTTGAGGTGATGTTCTCTCTCACCAACAGAAGTTGATCAAATAAAAGTTATTACTTCACCCACCTTGTCTCTCTAGTATCCTGGGACTGACATGGATATAACTACACTACATACTCTGACAAATGACATTTAGCGGGTTATCCTTTAACTAAACGTTTGAGATCCTCAACTACCACAGCATTCACAATGGGCATTCTGAATCCAATATATTAATGAACGAATGTCCTCAAAGCTGGCATTGTTCACACTTGAAAGCACAAACTCTGATAGAAGCATAGAAGCACTGAAGTTCTGATGACATCACAAAACATTTTATAATTGTTTATTTTGAAGTGCAATGATCTCAGCAGAATTTAGAGATGTAGTACAATCATCAATGATCTTACTTACATAAAATCCCTGTGCTTTGACTGACTGAGGAAGTTTGATTTGCACTATTATTTCTCAATAATCCCAGTAAAGATGCTAATGACACTTACTCACAGCACAGCAATTTGCATTGACGTTTGGCTATTTCTCGAACAGTGCTGTATGAAAATTCATTGTGCTGTTTACTCCCCTCAGATGTCCACAACAAATATGGATGCATCAGTTTGAGCTCCCTCCCTAGCATCAGTCACTCCATATAGCCTGGCTCTTCCTAATCCTACTTACTTGTGTTGCTTCTTGCTTTTGATGAAAGCTAAATCAACTCTTCAAAGAGTAATTTTTATTAATTATTTGTATTTATTTTTAAAGCTCCTCATCTTTCTTTATCGTAAGTAAGAGCAGCGTTGACTGGCAGGTAAGGAACAAGGGAAGGGAGCGGTACCCTCACAGTTCACATTCAGAAAAAAGGAGAGAAGGGAAGCTTTTAATTTATTTTAAGCAAGTAATTTACTTGTGGGCGTGGGGGATAATCCTGAGTAAGCAGCATATAGGACTGAGAGGAGCAGTCATGGAGGAAGAGACAGGGAAAAGAGTAAGAAGGAACAATAGCATATTGAAATATACCAGCTTCTTGGAGATGCTCTGTGCTAACTCAGTCATAACCACGATTCCCTTGGCCTCTACATAGCCTTAGCCAAGGATACAGTTACCACCACATAACAAAGTACATGTTTAAGCAATCACAACCTCTTGATGTCTATATGACCTTGTATCTGAAGCTCTATGTATTATCTCTCTGCAGCATATTTTTTCTTGCTTGCTTGCTTTCAGAGTTCTAAAATGCAACTTTAGGCAATCATCCTGTACTCTGGGTGCCTATTAAAATCACACTGTAATGCAAAATAGACTGCCCATAAATCTATTCACCCTCTCAGGTTTAGGAAAGAGAGAAAAGATAAATAGCTAATAAATAAATATGCACATGTCCTGCTGTTTGCAACTACCAATTCCCAACCAGTGCATTTCAATTCAGCCAATGAGTCTCCATTAGCCACAAGCTCTTTATGAGGATGCCAGGCAGAACCAATAGCCCCGCTAAATTTAGATGGTCTTTGAGAGCAGGTGATGGATTGATATAAGTAGGTCTGCTCCTACAAACTCCACAAGGAGCAGTACAAAGCCACCTCCTACTGTTACTAACAATTTTTCTTCTCTCTAGTTCAGAGTTGCAGCCACTCTCTCACAGTCAGAATAACTTCTCCCAAACTTCTTCATTGCACGGGGTAAACTTAGCCCATCAGAAAACTAGAAACAATCTTATGTGATTTGACAGGTCACAACCAATCATTCCAGTTTGAACTATTTTAATGCAATGCAAACAAATCTGCCACTGAATTTTCAGTTCTCTAAGCAGCAAACCAACATTAGTATAAAAGTGAGTTGAAATTTTCTGAAATTTCAAAATATTGCTCTAATTTGATCAGAATTATGAAGTCAAATCCTGACAAAAAATATTTTACTGTAAATATTTTGCCCTACTACTTTTGAAACATGAATTATATTAAATCAGCAAAATACTAAAAGTGGAGTTGTCAGCTGATATGTTCTAAATGTTGATCACAATTTTAGGCATATCTTTCAGTTCAGATCTTTTAAAAATTAGCCAAAACAGTCACAAGTTGGTTCCAAAGTATGTTGCTTTAAAAATAATATCTCTATACAACAGATGCATTTTATGGGATTTAATTAAAATGTAACAGTACTTTTGAAATATAAACCCTTTTGTAAAATGAGTATTATGAATTACTTCCTACAGAAATCCTGGTAGTTTTAAATATTTATACCTAAATGAAAAAACATACAGGCTCTCATACATACAAAAGTGAACAGCCAGTGGAATCACTTCCTATTTTGTTAACTATGGGGAAAAAACGGTACCTGGTATGTGTGTCCAGTAATGACATGCATATAGCTTGGGATCTTGGAACAGTACCAATTTCAGCATCTCCCCTTTCTAGACGAGATCTGACCAACAAAATAGCAGCATATCATGCCAAAAGAACAGCTTCTCACAATGGGACTTATCTTCTTATGTAATTGGTATGTTCACAGCAAAACCAAATAAGGCAATAGGCTCTGGGTAGAAAGTTTTCAGCTGATAATTCAAAGTACAAGGAAGCCATGTGGGACATATAGGGATCTATGGATCACACACAAAGAGTCCAGTCTGTTTTATCAAAGGTAGAGTGAAAGGACATTTGGAGAAAGGAGTGGATGGGGGAAAAGACCTAGAAAGTTCCAGCACAAACAGTTCTTTCTTTTAAAAAGAAAGTGGAAAAATCGAGGACAGCAAAGAGAGAAAGAGAATAGCAGTACTAACCTCTCACAATGGAGAGCCTAGTCTAGCTAAGTAATCTTACCACAGTAAAGGATTATAAAGTATCTGACAAATGAGTCAAATTAAAACCCTAGCTCTGCCCATCTGCAACCCTCACAGCTGAGAATGGAAAGGGACTGAAAATTGACCTCACCAAGTTTTAGTTTGCTTCCTGTCTCCATCTGCTGGTAGATCATATTACCTACGTTATGTGCTAAAATATTTGGCTACTGGAAAACTGGAAATTAGATTTTTAAACTCATTTAAACCCTTCAAATGTTATAAAGTCACACAACGTAGGAGAGGTTCAGTTTCATCACTTTTCTTCTCAGCAGTTAGAAACTTTAGCGTCATAAGACGACTGACAAGACTATAAAAACATCTGTAAACGTGTGCCACTTCCACTAGCATGAATGGAATTACAGTTGAAGGGTGATGAGAGAATAAACCCATTAAAGTTTCATCTTTAGAACCACAGTCAACATCACTTTAAATAGAAGAGGCAAAAATCCATGACTAAAACTGTAATGAATACATGGGGCCTCCAAACATTTCATTTAATCACATGCAATGAGTTAGTTTTAAACCTGTAACGCAGGGATCGGCAACCTTTGGCACACGGCTCGCCAGGGTAAGTACCCTGGCGGTCTGGGCCGGTTTGTTTACCTGCCGCATCGGCAGGTTCGGCCGATCGCGGCTCCCACTGGCCGCGGTTCGCCGTCCCAGGCCAATAGGGGCTACAGGAAGCAGCGCGGGCAAGGGATGTGCTGACCGTGGCTTCCCGCTGCCCCATTGGCCTGGGATGGCGAACCGCAGTCAGTGGGAGCCACAATCGGCCAAACCTGCCGATGCGACAGGTAAGCAAACTGGCCCGGCCTGCCAGGGTGCTTACCCTGGCGAGCCACATGCCAGAGGTCCCGACCCCTGATGTAACGGATGTTACCGGTATTTCCTTTGGCATTAATCAACCCTTTTTACCTTGCCAATTTTACTCTGTTTTTATCATTCCATTTAGACACAAAATTCTTTAAAAAAAAATCTCTAGTCTTTAACTCTGAATTAGCAGATGTTCATTAACAAATAGGAACTTTATACATAATAATGATGTTCAGTTATTAGTAAAAGCAATATATTTCCACACTCACAAAGTAATAACTGGGGTAAGGACACCCCTTCTTCCCTTCCTGCTTCACTGTCACTACAGAACTAAACAACAAAGATAGAGTATTCTGGTCACTGGCTGCACCCATGTTGCTTAGCACATCCACACACATTTTTTCAGGACAAAGCATACCTAATTACAAACTTGTTCACTGCTTGGCTGTTCATGACTGTGTTAAATAAAACCTGGATTCATTTCATTCTTTAAAAGAGAATCTATTTTTGTCATAAGCACATCTATAATTAACACAGCCTTCAATCATCCTTGAAGGTTAAGTGAGGACACTAAAAAAGAAAAGAAAAGAAAATCAATACACATTCACCCAGCCAGAGTGGGTCATTGAAAGAAAAAAAAAAAACAGCTTGCCTTTAGCTTTCAGGTGCCAATGAAAATGTTAAGTTACTGTTCTCCAATAAGCCTACTTCAAGTCAAACTAATGAAAAGCACTTTACAGGGACAATTATGGAATTTGGAAATAAATATAAAGCTAAGCAATTTATACCTAACTTCAACATATAACTACAATTCACATACATTTCAGCTTGTCTCTCAAGCCAAATTCAGTACATTTCCTATCATGGTAATAGGGTTTGTTCAATATTCCTTAATTAAAGGTGAACTGCAAGCACGGTAGGATTTTTTTGTTTGTCTTTTAAATATAAAAGAAACTTGTCCAAAGAAAACCAAATACGGTACTAATTTACAAGGTTGTCTGACAAAAATATAATGCCTCTGGCTTCTTGGGAGTCAGCACCTGGGTACATTGATGAACTGGTGAATCCAAACTGAGGTTGAAAATAAAAAACAGCCTCCCATCTTAGTTTCTTTACAAATACCACCAAACAGTGGTAAAGCCTTTGGAAAGGCTGAGCACATAATTAGCCCCATGCATTCTTCTTCATGGGTAACACAGGGCCAGAGGTGAAAGTTAGTATAGTGGCAGACTGCAAAAAACCTCCATTACTCCATTACTAAGCTACTTATCTGATGCAAGGCTAAAATTGAAAAGAAAAAAAAAAAGCCTCTTTTGTGCATTCACAAAGAAAACAAGAGGCTTTTTTTCAATTTTAGACTTGTATCAGGTAAGTTGCTTAGTCAATGGCCCAAGATTTTTAAGTGCACATCCACAACTTGTTCATCAGCCAACAAGTAACTGAGTTGTCGGTTTTATTATCCAGACCAGGGTTTCTGGTTGTACCCAATGTAAGTTTGTTTGACAAATGGCATTGCCTCCTTTTTTGGTTATGCTTATGAAAAAGTATTTGTTTTCAAATAGGAAAACTAATTAGTAGGTGCCTCAGTCCCTTTCCACCTCCTCTCTGCAAACACATAGGACAGGGAAAGTTTTTGTGAGTACTTGCTGCTAAAATACCAACAGCACATCACTGCCTTGGCCTCCTATAAATCTCAGGGTAGATGTGGGTTCTGTAGGATGAATCCCCTTCCATTTCAGTGGGGCTTGGGAAGGGAAGGAGGAGAGGAAAATGTAACCCCTCTTCCCTCAAAAACAGAAAAATTTAAAGGAAACTGCAATGGAAATTCTTTATCTTCCTGTCCCCTCTACACAAAAAAACTACGTGTGAGGGGAAATTTGGCTGTAACACATTATATAGGGTTCAGCTTTGTTTGGGGCTCAAAGGGGCTGTTGTCGCAAAGGCTAATCAAAAAATATTACAATTTTATTAATCTTTATTTACTACGGATATAATTGGTTTCCTTTGTTAATTAAAAATTAAAATATGCTCTAATGTAAAATTTAAGAATACACATAGAATAGATTTAGGGCCAGATTCCTCAACCCCAGGTTTCCTTTTTGCCAATAAATGTAAGAGTGAGCAAAAACTATGTATGCAGTTATTTATGCCTACAAAACTACAGGCACAAAGAGATGAACTAGACTAACACCATGCTTCTGAAAATCAGGACCTCAAAAATATATTGCCTTAACAGATTGTTTTGATAGAGTCTCATGAATAATATCATTTGCAAATAAAATATCATTCCTGACTAAGCATAACTACTTGGCAAAATTCATTAAATTTTTTAACCCACTTATCATCTGTTTTTCATTTCTGAAGTACAGTTTCATCCTCTTTTGTAACATTAAACCAAGAAAATTGCCAGTGGCAAAATAATGTTTCATGTAAGGTTTCCAAGATTCTGGTGGGAGTTCTGCACATAAAAAGTATTCTTGTACTCTGGGTTACAACATTCGGCTATTTAAATATTAAAACAGTGATGTAAACCACATTAGTAAACAAAACAAACCTTTTCAAGTAAGTTTATTTTTAGAACAAGTCCTAGTATTCTCAATTCAGCAGCATTTTCTGAACAGTGTTTTTCCCTTAAGATTTCTGACTGCCAAGGCTCTATTAACTACTCGGTGGTGGGAAGTGAACTTTTGTAGATAGAATATAGACAATTTAAAGGGCATCATACAATATTTCCAAAGGGGCAACCAAAAGGATTGTGAATGTCATGTATTAGTGTTTAACAGTGTTCAATTCAAGATTAAATCTAAAACTTTGCATTTTTAACATCATGAAAAGCTTGACTATCAGGAGTCTCTTCCAAAAGTTTATATGATAAATGTTAATGGATAAAAACAAAGAAACCTAATTAGTTCACAACGCAACAGAACACAGCTCCATTATTACAGTAATGATGATAATGTGAGTTCAACTTATTCAGCAGACTGATTCCAGCCTGAGCTGAACTGTATTGTCATATCTCTGTGTGGAAAAACCTCAAAAGCTGGTTATTTTTTTTGGGGGGGGGGGTGGGGGAGGGGGAATATTTCTGGATAATAGCCAGTAATACAGGGCTATGTCAAACTGATAGAACCTTACATTTCTAAGCACCATTGTCACAGGAAATAGGGGTCAAGGTTAAAATGTGACCTGCTGTGGGAAGATATGGTTAATCTCAGGCTTTATGTGGAACAAATTTGTCTTTTAAAAAATATTGCTAAGAATGGGGGTCAGATGATACTTATTTAGTAAGGAAAAAATAACCACTTGTATTTTCCTCTCGCTCCACACGTACATGAATGAGGCTGTATGCAGCTCTTTCACACACATTCTTTCAACATATCAGTTAGTAAGTGAGAACTAGTTTTCATAGAATCATAAAACTATAGGGTTAGAAGGGATGGCCGGGGTCATCTAGTCTAACCCCCTGACAAGATGCAGGATTTGTTGTGTCTGAACCATCCAAGACTGATAGCTATCCACCCTCTTTTTGAAAACCTCCAGTGAGGGCTTCCATGACCTCCTGAGGCAATCTGTTCCATTGTCCTACTGTTCTTACAATTAGAAAGTTTTTCCTGAGATTTTATCTAAATCTGCTATGCTGTAATTTGAACCCATTGCTTCTTGTCCTGCTCTCTGTGGCAAGAGAAAACAACTTTTCTCCGATGAACTTTGTTACTCAACAACATCTTGTAAACAATACCAAGGAAACATTGTTCATTCCATTAATGATTGAGCAAAGGCTCTACTATAGATTTCTTGGAAACAATATTTCTCTCATTGCCACCCAAAACACCTGCTGACAACAGACAGCAGGAATGTTATAACAATTAAAAATCGCTAATACTTAATACAGCACCTGCCATCAGTAGAACTGAAAGCCCTTTAGAACATTTATAGAATTTGTTACAATGAGCCTGTAAAACAGGCAAGTATTAGCCCTATTGCATTTTACGAATGAGAACACTGAAGCCTACAGGGCGTGCCTTGCACAAGGCCATAGAGGAAACCTGGCAGTCAGGAACAGAACACAGATCCCATGATTCCTAGTCCAATGTTTCAATAAAACCCTCCCCTGATGAACACAGCTTCTGTGCTGCTCATAGCTCCCACTTCTTTGTGTGTATGTGAGTACACAAGCATGAACACAACAGGATCCAGTAAAATGGATCATAATTACATTTATGCTACAGTTGCAGAAAGTGCAATATTTATAAATATTCCAAAATAAAAACCAATCTGTAACTAAAATGCAGATTTACCTCCTCAGTGGCAAAATTCTGATCAATAAGAGAACATTGATCATGTAGAAGCACTCAGCACTAGACAGTATTTGGTCCTGCCATGCGGGCAGGGGACTGGACTCGATGACCTCTCGAGGTCCCTTCCAGTCCTAGAATCTATGAATCTATTAAGGACGTTACTTTTAAGGCCAAGTGGACAATCAGAAAGTGCCGAAGGCAAAAGAAAAGTGTCTGGTAGCCCATCTAATGGTCATGGGTCACATATCCATTGTGATTAAATTGATATGCAGAATTTTTATCTGCAGCAGCAAAGAAGGGGGTGGTTGTACTGGTTAAAATATGAATAAACCTACACAAAGAATCCTACGCATAAAAATAGGTAAGTTAGGACACACTGAGAGACTCAGAGAAAGCAGTTTATTAATTATTGTTATATTTTTTCTGTTTGTGGGTGCATAAAACATGGAATTTGAACATAGAGAGATCAGGTCTCTGATGCACAAATGAGAAAGGAAATACAAACAGAGTCTAAACTCACATTTAGCTAAATGTTCAAATACATTACTGATTACCTTAACCCAACTGCCTAATATAAAAATAACTGAAAACACGGCATCAGTAAAAATCCAGCTTATTTAACAAGAACAGCATGAAGATCCCCTGACCAAAAATACATGATCAAAGATGGGAATAGATTTCAAAAGCAGCAATATGGACGTACAACATAAAAGAGTCACGTCATAGGAAAATGTCTAATATTTGATGATTAAAATAGCTCTCTTTTCCCACACAGTAATCCCATACTAGGTCACATACCCATATGCATGCATAGCAGCTACATAGTGGGGTGAAAAATAGCAACAGACTGTTCCTTTATCATAGGTCACGATAATTGGTAGACTAATGAGGACAGGGGCCTATGACTAGGAATGAGAATTTAAGAAACAGACACAACACATGCTCAAGGGCAGCATTTAAGTTAATGACAGGCACATTTCAAACTAGGGTGACCAGATGTCCCGATTTTATAGGGACAGTCCCGATTTTGGGGTCTTTTTCTTATATAGGATCCTATTACCCCCACCCCCTGTCCCAATTTTTCACACTTGCTGTCTGGTCACCCTATTTCAAACTCTAAGACTGGAATGTGCTTTTAAAAAAAAAAAAAAAAAAAAAAGCATGTGTGCACACGCGCAGCCTCCTTAAACATGAGAAATTTGAGTAACTACAGTCACCTGAAGAAGAGCTCTGTGCAGCTCGAAAGCTTGTCTCATTCACCAGCAGAAGCTGGTACACTAAGGGATATTGCTTTACGCACCTTGTCTCTCATATATCCTGAGACCAACATGGCTACAAAAACACTGCAAACAACAATCACTTCTGTAAGTGTTCTTTCAAATAGGACCACGTTAACACGAACTTAAGTTTGTGCCAACAGCATCCACACAGGGCAGTTAGCTCACAACACTTTGGTGGGCTCTGCAATTCACACCCCATAGTCCACAAGGCAGTGCAGCATAGACAAGCTGTAAGTGGTGTTTAAATGTGTGTTCCTTAAAATATATTATTTAACACATTTTTAAAATACACCTCTACCCTGATATAACGCGACCAGATATAACAAGAATTCAGATATAACGCGGTAAAGCAGCGCTCCAGGGGGGCGGGGCTGTGCACTCCAGCGGATCAAAGCAAGTTCGATATAACGCGGTTTCACCTATAACACGGTAAGATTTTTTGGCTCCCGAGGACAGCGTTATATCAGAGTAGAGGTGTATATCTTTTTTTCCCCTTGTTTAGACAGTGCTGTGTTTGAAAAACACCTATCACGTTTTGGATTTTTCCACAGATTAATGAACAAAAACCAATCACCACCCAATTAGAGGCCTGAGTATAAGAGGTGCTGGACATCCTCCACAGGATAATGGAAAGAGAGTACTTAATACTTTGTAGAAGCACTCAGCACTTTGCAGGCCCTGGCCTGTATCTACTATCTTGTGCCACTTTAAATATCTTGTTTTAATCTTAAAGGGAAAGGACAAAACTGGAACTGAACCATTACTCACAACTCTGACTGAATCTTTGAGAGGTTCTAAGAAGTCTGGTTGATCTCTGTTGTCTTTGTCTTCATGTTCTTACACCTCTGCACATCATGGTTTCAGCCAGGACAGTGTTTCAAACTCAGAACTGGCAGTGTGGTTCTAAGCTCTCCTAACCTAAGAAAGGCTATTCAAGCAGAAAAAAAACTAACAAATTTATCTGGGCATAAGCTTTCGTGCGCTAGAACCCACTTCATCAGATACATGGAGTGGAAAATACAGTAGCAGGTATATATACACATATGTATACACACATACACATACACACATGAAAAGATGGGAGTTGCCTTACCAAGTGGGGTGTCAGTCTAACGAGACAATTCAATTAACAGTAGAATACCAAGGGAGGAAAAATCACTTTTGTAGTGGTAATGAGGGTGGCCCATTTCAAACAGTTAAAAAAAAAGGTGTGAATAACAGTAGGGGGAAATTAGTTTTTGTAATGACCCATCCACTCCCAGGCTTTATTCAGGCCTAATTTGATGGTGTCCAGTTTGAAAATTAATTCCAGTTCTGCAGTTTCACATTGGAGTCTGTTTTTGAATTTTTTTGTTGAAGAATTGCCACTTTTAAGTCTGTTATTGAGTGACCAGGGAGATTGAAGTGTTCTCCTACTGGTTTGTGAATGTTATAATTCCTGATGTCAGATTTGTGTCCATTTATTCTTTTGTGTAGAGACTGTCCAGTTTGGCCAATGTACATGGCAGAGGGGCATTGCTGGCACATGATGGCATGTATCACATTGGTAGATGTGCCCCTGATAGTGTGGCTGATGTGATTAGGTCCTATGATGGTGTCCCTTGAATAGATATGTGGACAGAGTTGGCACTGGGATTTGTTGCAGGGTTTGGTTCCTGGGTTAGTGTTTTGTTGTATGTTGCGTAGTTGCTGGTGCAGTGTTTCTAATGTGGCCTTAGCGGTATCCATAGGGCCAGCAGTGTCGCCATCTGGAGTGCCTCGCTCATGCGTCGGTATATTAGGTGCCGCCGGCCCTAAACCCTCTCAGTTCCTTCTTGCCGGCAACTACGACAGAGGGGCATTAGGACGGGTAAAGGAATGCACATGAGCAACATATCTTGAACAACAGTTACGAAAGGTAGGTAATCATTTTTTCTTCTCTGAGTGCTTGCTCACGTCAATTCCATTCTAGGTAACTCCACAAGCAGTATCCTTGGAGGTAGGCTTGGAGTTCAGTTCACGGTCGTGCAGCTTTCAATACTGCTCCGCCGAAGCCAGCATCATCCTGGGCCTGCTGGGTAATCATGTAGTGGGACGTGAAAGTGTGGACAGATTACCAGGGAGCGGCCCTGCAGATATCCTGGATCAGCACCTGGACCAGGAAAGCTGCAGATGAGGCTTGCACCCTAGTAGAATGGGTAGTGACAATCCCCAGTGGAGGCACCTTTGCCTCTTCATAGCAGAAACAGATGCAGGCAGTGATCCACTATGAAACTCTTTGGGCAGATATCAGACAGCCCTTCAATCTGTTTGCCACCGCAATGAACAGCTGCGTCGACTAATGGAATGGCTTAGTTCTTTTGAGGCAGAAGGCTAACGCTCTCCTGACATCCAGAGAGTGCAATCTACACTTCTCATCTGATTTATGAGATTTCAGAACGAAGACCAGTAAGAATATGTCCTAGCTGGCATGAAACTGTGAAACTACCTTAGGCAGAAAGGCCAAGTGCAGCTGCAGCTGGACCTTGTCCTTGTAGAACACTGTGTAGGATGGCTCCGAGATAAGTGCCCTAATCTCAGAAACTCTCCAGGCAGAGGTTATTGCTACCAGGAACGAGACCTTCCACAAGAGTACAAGGAGAGAACAGGACGCCAATTATTCGAAGGGGGAGCCGGGGAGCCTTGACAGTACGAGATTTAAGACCCACAGAGGGACTGGGTCATGGACGTGAGGGTCGAGTTGCCCAGACCTTTTAGAAATTGGACCATCGTGTCATGATCGAAGACTGACCTACCCTGGAATGGAGGATGGAAGGCCAAAATAGCGGCCAAGTGGGCCTTGATAGATGAAAGAGACAGACCTTGGAGCTTGAGTTGCAGAAAGTAGTTCAGGATCGATTGCAGAGAGGCCTGCTCGGGCCAAATATCTTGGTCCGATGCCCAGCACATGATCCACTTCCATTTGGCAACATAGGTCACCCTGGTGGAGGATTTTCTGCTGCCCAACAGGACTTGTTGGACAGAAGCCGAGCATTCCTGCTCCTCCGCATTTAAACATGCAGCAGCTAAGCTGTCAGGTGCAGTGCTGCCAAGTTGGGGTGCAGAAGACTGCTGTGGTTCTGGGACAGCAGGTCCAGCCAGAGTGGCAGCTGTGGCAGGGCAGCCACCAAGAGGTCCAGCAGTGTGCCAAACCAGTGCTGGTGCAGCCAAGCTGGAGCTATGAGAATTACCTTCGCCCTATCATGTTTGATTTTCATGAGGACTCTGTGGATTAATGGCACTAATGGGAGGCATACAACAGAGCCCCCAACCACGGGAGCACCATGCCGGTTGAAAGGGGCACTGGCAGTTGAGGAAAGAATAGGAGGGTGGATCCTGTAATCTGACTGGGGTGCCATCCTCGAGCACACTCTCAAAATGCCTGCCTCTGGCCCTCATGGTGTCTCGAAGGGGAGGGTTGAGCACATGAGTCAGAGGATGAGAAGCATCCTTTGTCTCTGTCCTTTCTCCTGTAGGCACCTTGCCGAAGAGGCCCCCAGGATCTAGGAGTCGAAGAAGGCCGGAACTGCTTTCTGGCCCACTGCTGAATGTGGATGCCCAGTAAGTGTAGGGTGGCATGAGAGTCTTTAAGGCCATGCAGCCTTGCATATGTCAGCTCAGAGAAGAGCCCCGTGCCCTCAAATGGGAGGTCCTGAATGGTGGACTGTATCTCTTGGGATAAACCCAAGGTTTGCAGCCAAGAGCTGCACCTCATTAGCACCACCAAGGCAACAATTCTGACAGCCAAGTCTGTAGCATCCCAGGCCATCTGTAGGGTGCCCCTTGCTACTGCTTTGCCCTCCTCCAGGATCGTGGCAAATTCTTGGGAGAGGTCCTGGGAGAGGACCTCCTTGAACTTGCCAAGGGAGTCCCATAGATTGAAATTGTACCTGCCTAACAAGGCCTGGTGGTTGGACACAAGTAACTGTAGACTGGGCACTGAGTAAATTTTCCTGCCAAAAATTTTCCACCCTACAGTTCCTGCCAAATTTGTCTTCTTTAGTCTTAGGCATGTTGCTCACCTGGCCCTGCCTATCCCTTTCATTGGCTGCGGACACAACCAATGACCAGCTGGTGAGTGAGTGTAGAGATACTCAAGCCCTTTTACAGGGACATAATACTTCCTTTCCACACATTTAGAATTGGGCAGAATGGATGAGGGGGTCTGCCACAACACTTTAGCGATTTTGAGGGCCCCTGGGTGGACTGGCAGCGCGACCCAAGCTGGAGTAGCAGCCAATATTACATTAAAAAGGTCATCCGACTGCTCTGCCAACACTTTATCCTCCGAGTTTAGATTGGAAGCCACCCTCTTGAGGAGAGCCTGGTGCTCCGTAAAGTCATCGGGAGAGCTGCTAGTCTGGGAAGGCCGGCCACCGCTTCATCCGGCAACGAAGACAATGAGGGCATCACAAAGGGAGGGGTTGGTTCACCTTCGCCTTCTGAGGATGGCTCCCTAGGCTTCAGCACCTGCTGTGCTATCCGTATCAGATTCCACACCGTGCTCCAAGCCTGGTGGGGATGGTTTGTCCAAGGCAGCCAGGGAGGAGTGGTAAGAGTATGGCACTGGCATCATAGGCATGCCCCAAGGGTTCCAACAAGGCCATTGTGCCGGCCACTGGCCCTGCTGCCATGCCGGTCTCCAGAGCCGCCAGAGATCTATGCTTCCTTGGCAAAAGGCTGAACTCGGACCAGTCACTTTCCGGGGACCAGAGTGGGACCATGGAAGCCTGTGGGTAAGTCTTCACTACACGCCGTATCGGCGGGTAGCAATCGATTTATCCAGGATCGATATATCGCGTCTCGTTAAGACGCGATATATCGATCCCCGAATGCGCTCACTGTCGACTCCGGAACTCCACCAGAGCGAGCGGCGGTAGCGCAGTCGATGGGGGAGCCGCAGCCATCGATCCCGCGCCATCTGGACCCCAGGTAATTTGATCCAAGATACTTCGACTTCAGCTACGCTATTTGCGTAGCTGAAGTTGCGTATCTTGGATCAATTCCCCCCCCGCAGTGTAGACCAGCCCTGTGTCTGCCGGCTTACTCTTAGCATCAGAGACTCATGCCTGGAGGGTGGGTACCGGAGCCTTTGCACAGAGCAGTACTGGGACAATGAAGACCGGTGCCCACGATGGTGAACGGTCTTGCACCAGTGGGGACCAATGCATGGAGGATCATCTAGATTATAGGGACCTGCACCGGGGTGATCACTGGCAAGAGGCTGGTCAGTACTGGGAATGCAGAGACCAGTGCCTCGATTCCGGTGTCCCATGTCGCAGAGAGGGAAATCGCGAGCATGGTGCCAGAGACCTGGGTAGTCTGGCCGGTGACCGAGGTTGCAAGGACAGGGTCCTAGGTCATGAGGATGTGGAATTACACCTGTGTTCTGGAGACCGGCAATGATTCACCACCCTTTGGGGTGGTCCCATAGCCGGCTTGCCCTTGTGTTGCAGCGTCTTAGCCACATCCAGCGCCAGGCGCGGAATATGCAGCACCAGCAGGCCTTTAGCCATCTGGGCAGCCTCAGGCATCAAAGGCCCCAGTAGGAGCCGGGGTCCCCTACTGCTCCCAAGAGTTGAAGGCAGATCCCTGGTTGGGCTGGGGGTCTGACCGAAGCAGCACCCCCTTGCAGCTCCTATAGGCACATGGTCTGAACTGGGTCTTTTGCCCAAAGCTCTCTTCCCCTTTTTGGGTGGCGCCAGGGACCTTGTTTCTTTGTCTGATTTTTGGTTACCGTCAAGGAGGAACAGTGCAAGGGGGAACCCGGTGCCAGTGTGGCACTCTGCCCTGACACCGAGGTGCTGGGCTTGAAGACCGATTGAGAAGGTTCTGACGCCAGGTGAAGTGCAGCCTCCATGAGGAGGGCTTTCAGGCAGATGTCCTGCTCTTCCTGGGTTCTCGGACGAAAGTTCTTACAACAAATCCTGCACTTCTCCTTTGTGAGACTCTCCCAAGCACTTCAAACAGGTACTATAGGGGTCACTAACAGGCATAGGCCTGTTGCATGACTAACACAGTTTGAAGCCTGGGGAACGGGCATGCCCTGCCCCAGGGCAAAGTCCCTGCCAGGACTCTAATTACTAAACTAATACCTAACACGGAACACTTAATGACTGAGAACTATATACAAAGAAGACAGTCAATGGGCTGTTAGAAAAACTGCTAACACTCTTGCAAGGCAAGATAAGGCACTCCGACCAACCCTCAAGGGCGGTAAGAAGGAACTGAGAGGGTGTAGGGCTTGGGGCGCTTAATATACTGATGGACGAGCACGGCACTCCAGAGGGCACCACTGACGGCACTACAGATATCGCTAAGGCAAAAATCTCCAACAACTATGCATGTAGGCGCGCACACCTAGAATGGAATCAACATGAGCAAGCACTCGAAGAAGAAGCCTGTTTCTATTTTCAGGCTGAAACAGTGAAAATCCTGTTCTGTGGGCACATCTAGACCATGGATTCCTGAATACATTCACATTAGCATCTGAACTTGTGGATGCCTATCTGCAATTTTGAGGAGTCACCCACCACTAATCTGTCTGACTCTATCACTTAACCAAATACCATCAAGCAGCAGCAATAAAAGCAAAAATAGCTTTTTAAATCATTATTTTTGGCTTGAAACGCTTTATTCAACATTTGCTGGCTTTCTATAGTAAGCTAAACTAGTACTCTAGTTTAAGCACTCCACAGCCCACAAAATGTTTAAGCCTATTTTAAATCTCAGATAATTTGGGTGGTTGAAGTTTTGGAAAGAGGAAGTTAGTTTAAAAACAAAACTACAACGAAATAAAAAAATAACTTTCTACTAGGATAATATTCCAATATCAAAACTTTGGATAATACATGCTTCCAACAGTGACCAAGGCACCTATTAGCAGATAATGGGTTGTGTTGTATTTAAGACAGGACAAAGATGCACATCATATGTTATACACCCAGATACTATGGCGATGAGCATAGTAATTAAAAACCCATATAGCTAAACAATCCTGAGTAGATCTGCAATACCTTTAAAAGGATATTCTTCCTAGCTTGAGTTCTCAAGAAGCAACAGCCTTTCTTTCTTTTTATATTCATGTAGGACTCCCAAAAATAGGTACAGCAGTTTATCATGTAAAGGCCCAATCCAGTTCCCACTGACAACAAAGAAACTCTCTCATTGACTTCAGTGGGAGTAGGATTGGGCTCCCAACAAAGAGCTAACAATTCAGCTTCTCTCGTAAGCAACTCTTTTCATCTCAGGCAATATAAGGATGGCAGCTGAGTTTTTTGTTTTGTTTTGTTTTTCTTTTCTTTTTTTTCATTCTTACTTGAACTATAAAAACAACAAGCCATGCTTCCAACCAAAAAGTGGGCACATTTGACTTAGATGCAAATTTCAGGGTACTCCAGAACTTTATGCTAACACAGATAAACATAAAGAGTGAATTGTCATTTACAGTAGTGTTTTTCCCCCATCTGTTTCCTACCATATCTTAGATCAGTCCACAAACATGGTTTGGCACATCTCATTTCCTCATCATCTAAAGTCAAAATGCTTTTTTTATTATGAAAAACAATATCACAGAATAAAAAACATATATCCTTCTACAGTATTTTAGGTTCGGCATTGCTGACTCAGAGAACATTACCAGCTTGTTTTCTTTGGCAACATACTGACTTGGGATTCACATTAAAGTGTTGGATTCTACAGAGTCTAACGAAAGAGGAGGTATTGTACATTAGACCAACCAAGAAGCTTTAATTTAAAAAAATGCTAAGCTTATGTCCTATTTATTATGCTTTCTTAAAATAAATGAATGCAAAAACCCAGCACTATCATGTAAGTAAGCAACTTACAGCTATGGTATTGGCTATTTAGGAATACTCATTTCTACTGAGACAGATATGAGAGGATACAAAAAGTCCCTTTTTAATAGTCATCCTCATAATAAAATGCCGAACATTAAGGCGATTATATATCAACATTATTACCCACTATATTGTTACACAGTTAACATTTTTCTTGGGGGGGGGGGGGGGGAAGAAAGAAAGAAAATCCACAGCATTGAACTATAATGCTTTGCAATCCTTTAATGTTGTGCATAGTTTTGGCTTTCATTTACACAAAATATAAATAAATTGACTCTGGCTGTCGATTAATCGCAGTTAAATCACACGATTAACTCAAAAAAAATGAATTGCAATTAATCGCAGTTTTAATGGCACTGTTAAGCAATAGAATACCATTTGAAATTTATTAAACATTTTGGATGTTTTTCTACATTTTCAAATATATTCAGTTACAACACAGAATACAAAGTGTACAGTGCTCACTTTATATTATTTTTATTACAAATATTTGCATTGTAAAAATGATAAAAGAAATAGTATTTTTCAGTTCACCTCATACAAGTACTGTAGTGCAATTTCTCTGTTGTGAAAGTACAAATGTAGGTTTTTTTTGTTACATAACTGCACTCAAAAACAAAACAAGCCCACTCAGTCCTACTTCTTGTTCAGCCAATTGCTAAGACACATAAGTTTGTTTACATTTACAGGAGATGATGCCCACTTCTTATTTACAATGTCATCATAAAGTGAGAACAGACGTTCGCATGGGACTTTTGTAGCCAGGTATTTACATGCCACATATGCTAAACATACGTATGTCCCTTCAGGCTTCGGCCATCAATCCAGATGACATGCTTCCATGCTGATGACGCTCATTCAAAAATAATGCGTTAATTAAAGTTGTAACTGAATTCCTTGGGGGACAATTGTATTTCTCCGGCTCTGTTATACCCGCATTCTGCCATATATTTCATGTTATAGCAGTCTCAGATGATGACTCAGCACATATTGTTTGTTTTAAGAACGCTTTTGCTGCAGATTTGACAAAGCATAAATGAGATTTCTAAAGATAGCTACAGCACTTGACCCAAGGTTTAAGAATCTGAAGTGCCTTCCAAAATCTGAGAGGGATGAGGTGTGGAGTATGCTTTCAGAAGTCTTAAAAGAGCAACACTCTGATGAAGAAACTACAGAACCCAAACCACCAAGAAGGAAAATCGACTTTCTGCTGGTGGCACCTGACTCAGATGATGAAAATGAACATGTGTCGGTCTGCACTGCTTTGGATTGTTATCAAGCAGAACCCG
Source organism: Trachemys scripta elegans (assembly GCF_013100865.1). Taxonomy (NCBI): domain Eukaryota; kingdom Metazoa; phylum Chordata; order Testudines; family Emydidae; genus Trachemys; species Trachemys scripta. The sequence goes on along the minus strand of NC_048298.1, from coordinate 284,926,090 downwards.
TCATCAGCATGGACACGTCCTCTGGAATGGTGGTTGAAGCATAAAGGGACATATGAATCTTACTGCATCTGGCATGAAATATCTTGCAATGCCAGCTACAACAGTGCCATGAGAACACCTGTTCTCACTTTCAGGTGACATTGTGAACAAGAAGCGGCCAGCATTGTCTCCTGCAAATTGTAAACAAACTTGTTTGTCTGAGTGATTGGCTGAACAAGAAATAGGACTAAGTGGACTTGTAGGCTCTAAAGCTTTACATTGTTTTATTTTTTAACATAATATTTTTGTACATAATTTTACATTTGTAAGTTCAACTTTCATGATAAAGAGATTGCACCACAGCACTTGTATGAGGTGAACTGAAAAATACTATTTCTTTTGGGGTTTTTTACAGTCCAAATACTTGTAAACAAAAATAAATATAAAGTGAGCACTGTACACTTTGTATTCTGTGTTGTAATTGAAATCAATATATTTCAAAATGTAGAAAACATCCAAAAATATTTAAATAAATGGTATTCTATTATTAACACTGCAATTAATAGCACAATTAATTTTTTTAATCACTTGACAGCCCTAAAATTGACATATTTATGGAAAAATTATCCTCACGAGAAGCACTTCAGATCTGCGATGCCATAAGAATCTCAAGTGTTGACATGTTATGTTATTAGCCTAAAACAAAAACATCTAAATTAATGCACAATCAGTTGCAAGTGAGAACAACAGACCCCTACATCTACATCTCATTTCCTTAATCAATGGTGTAAAATTTCTGAGAGTCATTGCTCAAAATTCTGCTTATGATAACAAACATTGATATTACCAGGCGCCCTTTAGATACAGATCATGATACCAGTGAGTAGGGATACATTGGTCAGGCCATCTGAAACTCACTGTTAGATACCAGGGAGCCTATTGCTGACTGGCCTTGGGTTGTGATTAGTGTCACACTGTCTGACCATGTTTGTAAAGTTGAGGGGGGCAGTTTGTTGTAGTATGAGCTGGTTTTTTATGGTCTTTATGTTTGTTTTCCTCTCTATTGTCTTCAGCGCACTCCTAAATTATTCATTTTCTTATTTTGTAGTGACTGACATATGAAGATATTGGGCGGACAATTATCGCACCTAAGCAACAGGAGCTCATAGGCGATACACTAGCCCGCCTGATGATAGGACAGTGAAATGGCTCCTGGATCTAACACCCCTTTTTAGAGAAAATCTTTCATTGGGGTGAGAGGTAAGGAATGTAGAGGTAACTCTCTTCTGGGGACTGGCAGAGGTGGCGGAGGAGGGGAGGAGAGGGAACAGGGCTGGATGTGGGGTAGAAAGGGATGGGGCAGGGCTTGAGCCAACAGAGAGGAGTAAGGTGTAGGGTGGAAAAGGCATCCTCCTCCAGGACGGTAGGGGAAGCAGGGCTGGGTGTGGGGAAGAAAGGGAGGGGTAGACCAGTTCAGATATAAAGATCTGGGGCTTGATTCCTGTGACGGTTCTTACTGTGAGTCACTTTGTTACCCCCCTGCCTCCAACGAGAGGGGGGCCCGCTTGTGATTAACTGGGTGTCAGCTTCCTGACACTACCAGCCAGTTAGCCACCCAAACACTCTCCTCAGGGCTCTGCCAGCCCTCACACTGCCTTACAGGTTAACCATAGGTTGACCCCAGTCCCATTTCCCGTTTGAAATGTTCCCCTATAGTGTCCAGCCCTTTATCTACTGAACACTCACAAAAATACCAGGTTTCTTGTCCCCAGTTTGTTTGAATGAACTCAGGATCCGCTCCTTGTATAACACCACAGCACTGAGATATATTTATAGTGAAAACAACAATAAGTTTATTATCAATGATTCAAGAGATAGTAAGGAAAATGGAAACAAATAATGCCTAGCTATGGGGTAATAGGACAAGTGGGGCCACACCCCAAACTAAAGAGACTTGTAGGAAGTAGCCACAGGAAAGCCGGTCTTGATCCCCCCTGCTGGGAGGGAGACCCATCTCCCCCTGACCTACACAGGGCCCTGGGCTGGGACCCGGTGGAGAGGGGGGACCCGGGTCCCCCTATCATCCCTTCTGGCCTACCAGCTGAAAGATCAGCGATCTAGCCACTAGGTCACGCGCAGAAAACCCTAACACAGTTTCATTGACCAGTTCTGTAGCGGGGCAGTCGCCCCGCTCTGGCTAGGAAAGGGTTAAAAGCTGGCTCTTGTAGAGGGCTGGGGTTGAAAGCAGCCAAGAGACGCTGATTGGGTAGGCAGCTGCAGGTGTGGCCACACCCAATTAGGGTCCAGCTGGCCCCGATAAAAGGGCTGGGAGCTAGGCAGAGGGAGTCTCACTCCAGAGGTGGAGTGGGAAAGACCTGGCTGCTGGCTAGAGAAGGATATCTCAAACAGAGTAGTGCTGGGGAAGGACAGGCAGAGCTGGGGAGCTCTGGTCAGGCGAGTCCCCAGGCTGAGGCCAGGCTAAAAGGGCCAGTGGTGGTACTGAGGCTGCAGCGGTGCAGCCAGGCCAGGAAAATGCAGCAGGTCAAAAACCCCTTGCCAATGACGAATGGCCATTTCAGACTACAGTTTGCCCCTGAGAAAAAGGGCTAGATGAAGACTGGCAGTCAGTCACTGAGGCAAGGTGGGCTTTGGGGAATTGGGGTTCCCCAGGGAGGGGAGGATCCCATAGTGTGGGAACACTGCGGTGGGGCAGTACCCCAGAGAAGGGCACCGTGGGCCAGGATGGATGTGTGGCCTGAACTAAAGGGTGGTACTAGAAAAAGGGAAAAGCAGTCGGCAGCAAGGGAGACACTAGCCAGCAGGAGGCGCTCAGAAGCTGGAAGAGCTAATTCCCAGACCAACCAGCAGGAGGCATCGCACCGGTGAGTGCTCCACCGTGCTACAAGTTCCGAGAGGTATTCCATGTCAAAGAAAGCATAAAGGTTCTGTTAGGAGACGCTCACAAGTTTAAGCATTGGAGGACAGCATCCCTGATAGAGTAGACTGAAAGCAGAAAAGGACAGGACTACGCTATAAAGGGACTTGAAGGTAAGGATCAGAAGCTTGTATTTAATGTGGTGTAGAAATAGAAGTCTGTGAAGGGATTTTAAAAAAGGGTGATATGGTCTGAACGATGGGACAGAAACTATGCTATTCAAAACACTACTTAGTATCATTTTATTTGCTTCTTCCTATAAAACATCAAACCCATTCCCTATAGCATCTGTGGCAGAGGGCCATTTATTGGACAATGTTGTTTCTTGCACACACACACAAAAAAAAAAAAAGAAGTAGTACACGGCCTTCCCTTTCCCATCTCTTCATGTGTTTCTATAGAATTGCCTTCCATATAAACAGCAGCATTCAGTAACACATGGAAAAACAAATAAGGTATGTAAACTTGCACCTATAGAACATTTTCTTTCTTTAGAAATTTAAATACAGTATAAAAAGATCCATTGCATATAGAATAGCATTAATAGTTTACCCCTTCAGCATGAAACCACCAAAGCCCTTCTTTGTCTAGCCTGGTCTCCTTTAAATAGCATAATGGATTTATAGTTGTGGAATATAGGGTCAGTGTCTACTTGGTAGATTTGCTGCATATATGCATTCCTCCTCAATTGATGGGTCTGTGACTTTTAGCAGGCAAGAGAAGCAGTTTTCTGCTTAAACCTGGGCCCACCTATGAAGGAAGAGGCAATGGGGCTAAGCTGTTAACATTTGGACTGGGATGAGAGAGGTCAAATGAACACAACCCCCTTGTGTCAGGTGAGGCCTTGTTATGACTGGTCTATTCTGCTAGTTAAATAAAATACCTTTTGCTAGTAAAATTGTGGCCCTTCAATCTCAACTAAGCAATATCCACCACCAATTAATCTTTCAAGTAGTGTAAGCTATGAATGGTATTTCTAAGGTGCTTTTATAATTTTACATGGCATGTGTTTCACATACTATATGTCTGGTTTCTGTTGCCAAATGTTTACTTTTTATTGGAAACCACTGGAGCATTGTAAATGTATGGCAACCAGCTATAATTAAACATTTAGTTAAAAAGATAATTTCTCACTTTAAGAATAAGGAGGCCAGTATGGACTGAATTTCAAAGAAGTTTTAAATATTGTAAAAAGCCAGCAGATGGCACCTAATGCAAGCAGCCAAGTCCTGGAGGATCAACAGCCTAGAGGGGCAAAAAGCCAGAGGATTCCATGACAGCTAGGAGGAACCAGGGGATAGGAGTGTGTGCACACACATGGGACCTCTGTGGAAAGAAGAAAGACTGTTTTTCCCTGAGTGCAGGTGTGCGTGAGCCCAGGGAAAAGGGCTGTGATGAACACTGCTAGCCTGGGACTTGTGGTAAGCACTTCGATCTGAGGACTGCATGTGTCCCAAGGGCAGGTGGAGGCCAAGAAGCTGAGGAACAGAACCCCACCAGGCTGGAGGTCCAGAATGAGCAGTCACCAAAGGAGCAATGAACTTCAGCAGCCTAGCGCAGCACCGTTTTATGTGTACATCTGATGGCATTAAAGGCCTCAGGTTGGGGATAAAGGTTTTGGGCACCTCTGCAGGTGGGGGAAGGAATTGTGCTACTGGTTCACGGTCTCACTGTTCTTATTGTATTCCCTTAGTTTCCCATCCCTACTGCAGCCCTTTGGTCTGAACTTATTCCCTTGCCTAATATTCTTTTATATAAATGGTTACAAACTCTGTGTATCTGGGTTATATCTCAGGAACTCCCATACCCATGTCAGCTAAGGGTGCAAATGCCCAACCTGAAGAGGAATAGGTGCAGGCTCGCACGCTTTACTTCAAGTGGATGGAAGAGCTGGCTCAGTTTGACTCCCAGATTGTATATTGCCCAGGGAAGCAACACCAGAATTCCGATGCCTTGTCCTGGAGGCCTGATTTAGGAGAAGATGAACCGGAGGTGGAGGTGTGCCATTCTCTAAGGGTGGGGTGGGGAATGTCAATCAAGTTTGTAATGCTCAAGAGATACAGAAAAGGTCAGTGGGTCAATAGACTGGCATAGGAGCCAGCAGAAAGATACTGATATAGAGAAATGTATAAGATGTGAAAAAAACTGGTAGTGATGAGTTCCAAGAGGAAATTCAGCATCATCCTCACCTGAAAAGGTATCTGACTGTGGATGGCAACCAGCTATAGTTATACAGTTTAGGTAAAAGGATTTGGTAATTTCTCACTTAAACAGGGAGGCCAGCTCCCATTCCAATATGGTTGGAGTTTGAAAGAGGCTTTAAATATAAATCCCCCTCTGAAATCAAGTAAAACTGAGAACGTGATAAGAATGGATCTTTTAATTGACATGTGCCCAAGGGGCAAATATAAATCATAGTGTCACTGATACAATATGAGTATTTATTACTAATGTGTGAACTCTCATAATTACTGTTCACAGATTTTGAATTAGATAAAATTGGTAAAATATTACTTAGGTTTTGAATATGGGTGCTTTATCTTACGGTGATGTCACACACAGAAGATGGTTTTTGGAGACACTCTCACGCATGACAGAATTACCAACTTGAGATTTCTGAGGGAATTATGAAATTGTAGCACTACATCACTCGATATAATACACAACCGGAGTGAACAGGAGAGGTTTGCAAACATTGTTAGTTCCACAAATTTGCGGGGGAGGAGAGAGAGGGGTTTTTAGCGTCATAGTAAGATCTGTTGGCAAAATGTGTTTTTCTGTTTTGTTTTGGGATAGACATGTCAAATCATGTTATCCTTTACTAACATTTGCTCTCACAAGAAAAGCAGAGAATTACAGAAAATCTCCAATTATTTCAATCAAGACTCCATTGATGCCAACCGGCAAAGGGTTTGTTGTTCTGCAACAGCAACTTCTATGAGGCCTGATAAACTCACTACACCAAATAGGTTGCTGTCCTAGTATTTATCTATAAAGAATATCATGTGGGATCTTAAATGAAAACCAGGATCACACTGGTTATTAATATAGTTTGTATCAAGGAGTAGCTTCCCACCCCCAAAAAAGGTAAAGAATTGATTTTACCAGACACAGCAAAGTATATTTCTGTCTGCCTAAGTTCATATGGAGAATAAGCATTGTAAATCAAACAAAATGGGAGCTACACTTGCATGTCAAGTCAACAAGAGGATGTGAAGACAACCTGGAGCCAGCACACCAAAGAACAAACAACAGTGGGGCATCTTTATTCTGAGGTCAAAACAATGAATTTTTGGAAATATAAAAAAAAGCTGAAAGCCATTGTGGTATCCATTTACTGAGGAAACTCCCTGTAGGGTGTAGGAATATTCCTGAAAACTTGGATCTGGTTTTGACTGAAAACCAGCAGCTTTGTCAAAGACTGAATCCTTGGGAGAAAATTTACTTTATAAAATAGGAAGTGTAACCATTAATAAGTGTAGAGCTGGGATTGCATTTTTTGTTTTGTTTTATCAGTTTCCACCTCTTATCCTTTCTCAGTATCTTTTAAATCATAAGAATGGCCAAATTGGGTCAGACCAAAGGTCCATCTAGCCCAGTATCCTGTCTTCTGATAGTGGCCAATGCCAGGTGCTTCAGAGGGAATGAACAGAACAGGCAATCATCAAGTGATCGATCCTGTCTCTCATTCCCAGATTTGGCAAACAGAGTCTAAGGACACCATCCCTGTCCATCCTGACTAATAGCCATTGATGGGCCTATCCCCCATGAACTTATCTAGTTCTTTTTTGAACCCTGTTATAGTCTTGCCCTTCACAACATTCTCTGGCAAAGAGTTCCACGGGTTATCTTAATCTCTGAAAATAAACTTTTCGTTGCTTTCACTCAGAATATATTTAGTGCTGTAATGTTATAAAGGACCTGATCCTGAATTGCACTAGTCAAGCTGCATGTACACTGTAACTGATAGTTACTGTGAGAGTCCTGTGATGGGGCTGGATACTGCAGTGAGTGTTGCGAGAATTGGGGGTTATTATTACGCTCACAAAGCAGAGTAATTATTCCAGGAGCATCCCTGGATTTCCAAGAGCATTTTTTCCAATCTGTATCTGGCAAGACAATTGTGACAGTTACTTGTAGAAGTAGAGCTTGCTACCATCATCCATGTCTTTGCCATTTCAAGACCACACTATTGGAGAGGTCTGCTTGAGGCTACATCTTGACACAGCTCAAAAACTTAAGCTATGGGAGTATGAAAATTTCAGTGTTTAGCAGTGCCCAAGTGAAACCAATTAAAAGAAAGAGTTAGTCAGTTTATGGCCAGTCTATGGATTTGAAATTATTTGTTTCAAATTCAATTAAACGACCAACATCTCCATTTTCAAATATTTGGCTGTCATTACCCTTTATACATATATTTCTGAGTGAAACTATTTTAGGGATATTTATCCTAGCTAAAAATAAATGAGCATTTACTTCTCAGCAATGTCAACCTCTAATTAAAACCAGTTCTCCAGCCAGACATTATACTAAAAAGAAAAAGCCTCTAGTAACAAAATTTTCATTGTTAAAGCAGAGCTGTTCATAAGCAATTATACCTTGTCAACTCTAACAGTTAATCTAACCTCTTCAGTGACACCCAGTTATTTTTGCACTGAACATCCTGATACAAACCAATAATTATGGCCCTCACTTGCTATCTCCACTGACATTGATTTCCAGACTATAAAGACATAGGCACATAAGCTCATAACCTTAAGGTAACCACAGAATCATTAAGGTGTTATTTTTTTGAAATATGACATTTATTTCTAAAATGGTTTGAACATTCATTAACAAACATTTAAATCTTCTCCATGCTTGTATTTATTCTGCCATTTTAATAACTGCTACTAATAGACTGCTACCAGCAATAGGAGACCTTTCCATTGTATGGGTCATCTTTTCACTTGCAGTAAGTCATTTAAAAAAATAAATTAGTACCATAATGTATAAACCACAACAAAGGTACAACTTATTAGCTCCTAACTTGTTTTCTCCAAGGAGTACTGGGCTGTTTCTCACTAGAGAAAGGGGGCAGCACAAAATTGCCAATCAGGGGTTGTAGAGGTACGGACTATGGCCCCTCCCACTCTAAATGTACTTGTAGAATAGGTTATGTTACAAACAAGCATTAAAATCACCTTAAACTAAACTACGGTAACTACTTACATTTCTATTATTATACACACATTTAGAAGTAGAATGCTAACACAAAATTGGAAAAGACTGAAAGACACAGATCAGAAGAAATTAACAGTTAAGAAAGGTTTCCCTCTTTATTGTAGTACAGTAGAACCTAAGAGTTATGAACACCTCGGGAATGGAGATTGTTTGTCACTACTCTGAACAAAACATTATGGTTGCTCTTTCAAAAGTTTACAACTGACTGACTTAATACAGCTTTGAAACTTCACTATGCAGAAGAAAAATGCTGCTTTTAACTATCTTAATCTAAATGAAACAAACACCGAAACAGTTTCCTTTCTTTTTTAAAAACTTTCCCTTTATTTTTTTAGTAGTTTACATTGAACACAATACTGTTCTGTACTGTATTTGCTTTTTTCTTTTTGGGTCTCTGCTACTGCTGCCTGATTGCGTACTTCGGGTTCCAAATGAGGTGCGTGGCTGACCGATCAGTTTGTAACTCTAATGTTCATAATTCTGAGGTTCTACTGTATGTCTGTCTATCTCCAAAATAGGGATGAAATTAGCTGTGAGTTATTAATAGGGAAGGCAAAAATAGACAACCCTGTATTTTTAAAGAAACAAAGATGGACAAATTATGTATACTATTACTTTAAATGAGACTCCATAGGCTGGAAGACATTTCTCACAACTGCATCAGAGGTTGCTTGCAATAGACTTTCTAATATTTAGCAAAGGTGTAAATGCCAATGAGTAGCAGCTTTGCAGATTAGCTTGAAATGAAACATTAAATTATTTCTGCTTATGATGCTTACGTTGCTCTGGTCTTGGATTCTTATTGACTATGAAATTCAGGTTTTTAGCCAGCTACCTAAAGACCTCTTCAAAAACACATATTTTAATGCTTCCTGATATCTGACACCATGACATGATTTTTCCAATGTGAACTAGGATTTCCTCTGCACTGTGGAAAAGAGAGTTGATTTTAGGACAATGAACTCTGACAAAGTTGTTTAACCACCTTGATCTGACACACAGTGAAAAATTGAGCCTAAAAGTTCATCAAGCTCCTACCTCTTAAATTTTCCTAGCCAGTGTAATGGCTATAAGGAATGTCACTTTGGTGGTTAAGATGTATAGACATGGATCATCAGCTCTAAATAAGGCAAATGGAAGAAGCTGACGGACCCATATGAATTCATGGAGGACATATTGTCACATTTTGGGGATTTAGCATAAGTTGCAGCAGTAGGTCAATCTAATCAAACTGGCTAGATGACTTATTGAGGTCCCTTCCAGTCCTACGTTTCTTCAAGTCTATGATTCACTGCTCTTAAAAATGCATCTAAATGTAATATGAATGGGCTCAAGCAGTCTCCCTTACCTCCTCCCTCACATACTTCAAAGTTCTTTTGACAGGTTTTCCCCATCATCTGATAAAGAAGGCAGAAAACCCCAATTAGAGTCATGCTTTGGATCTGTGGGGTGATTGACTGATTACATCCCTCTCAGAGGGGGCAGAGCTAGGTAACATTTAAGGCTTATAGGAGCCTGAGGGAACTCAGTAGAGGAGAGAATGCAGAACTCCCCTGCAAGGAGAGAATCACAGAGAGCAAGACAGGCTCTTGTGAGGGAAGTCCTGAGGGACGAATGACAGCCAACTTGGCAATCTTGATGTAGCCCTGTGAAAGGGCAGAGGACCTTCTTGTTTACCATTGACTGGATCTTATTATCTTGGCCTTTTGATACCCTGAAAGGAAACAAGACTGGAGAAGTGTCTTGGCCAAAGGACTAAGTCACAGAGCACAAAGGCAAAGGACAAGCGGGTGCAGGACAGCAGAAGCAGCCAAAGGGAGTGCTAGAGGGGCAGATCCGTATAATGCCAACTTCTTATGCAAGGAGGCACTTTTACCAGGAGTAGAGACTGCTACAGTCCTTAACTCTTCTTCCTTTGCAAACAAAACTGATGCTCTAGGCCTGGGATGGCCAACCTGTGCCTGAGAAGGACCCAGAATTTGCCAATGTACATTGCCAAAGAGCCACAGTATTATGTCAGCAGTCCCCATCAGCTCCCCCGCCCCGCCTACCAGCAGCCCCACTGATCAGCGCCTCCCCTCCATCCCTGTGCCTCACACAGCATGCTGGAGGCTCTGGGAGGCAAGGAGAAGAGCGAGGGCGTGGCAGGCTTGGGAAAGGGGGCGGGAAGGGACAGGGCCTTGGGAGAAGCAGGGGCAGGGCCTGAGATAGAGGTTGAACAGTGAGCATTGGAAAGTTGCACCTGTAGCTCCAGTCCCAGAGTCGGTGCCTATGCAAGGAGCCGCATATTAACTTCTGAAGAGCCGCATGTGGCTCCGGAGCCACAGGTTGGTCAGCCCTGCTCTAGGCAGAGCTGCAAATGTTGCATCTAAGCAATGTTTCTTTAGTTTGTCTCCCATTATATACTGCTGTCTTGTCAACAAACTTCAGAACAATACATTTTCTATTAGAAATTTTTCCATTCATTCATTTTAAAAAAGAGATTGCAATTAGGGTTACCATCCATCCGGGTTTCCCTGGACATGTCTGGCTTTTTCAACTTTAAATGGCCGTCTGTGGGGGATTTCTAATAAAGCAGAAATGTCCAGGAATTCCCCATTCCCCTCATGCTGAGTGCGGCGCGGCTGATTGGATGGCTGGGCCTGACTGAAAGCCACTCGCAGCCAGAGTCCCTCCCCCCAGGGCCGGCTCTAGGATTTTTGCCGCCCAAAGCAAAAACAATTTTGGCCGCCCCCCCCCCTTATTTAATTACCCCACCCCCGGCCCCGCCTCAACTCCGCCCCTTCCCCAAATCCCCAGCCCTGCCTCCTCCCCACAGGCTCTCAAGCCTAGGAGGGAGGGAGGGAGGAAGAGGGAGAAGCGGCACCGCGCCGCGGCCGCTCAGGATCTCCCCCTCCCTCCCAGGTTTGAGAGCCTGGGAGGAAGGGAGAGACTCTGAGTGGCCGCGGCACGGGCGCCGCTTCTCCCCCTCCCTTCCAGGCGCTCAAGCCGCGCCGCGACGCGCGAAACAGCTGATTCGCGCACCGCTGCTCCCCCTCCCTCCCAGGTTTGAGGGCCTGGGAGGGAGGGCAAGTAGCAGCGAACGAATCAGCTGTTTCGCGCGCCGTGGCAGCAGCAGCGGAGGTGAGCTAGGGCGGCTGGGGCACATTTTTAGGGGCAGCATTCTGGCGCCGGCCATGCCGCCCCTAAAAATGTGCCGCCCCAAGCACCACCTTGTTTTGCTGGTGCCTAGAGCCGGCCCTGCCTCCCCCTCCCCCACTCCCTCCTCCCCCGCAGAGCAGCGTCACAGTGTTTGGCTGCACGTGGAGCTCACAGCTCTCCCTCGGCCTGGTGGGGGGGGCAGGCAAGGAACAGGGAACAGGGGGAGTTAGATTGGTCGGGGGTTCTGGGGGGGGCTGTCAGGAGAAGGGGGTGTAGAGAGTGGTTGGGGCAGGCAAGGGATAGGGAGCAGGGAGACTTAGATAGGGGGTGGGGTCCTGGGGGCAGTTAGGGTGGGGGGGGTCTCAGGAGAGGGCAGTCAGGGGACAGGTATGGGGTAGGGGAATTCTGAGGGGGGCGGGGCTAGGACAGCACCCCGTGTCCTCTTTTTTGATTGTTGAAATATGGTAACCCTATTGCAATAGTCTTTGTCAATGATTTAAAAAGAAAACACCTTCACACATTTGAAAACAAAGTCAATGGAATAGACTGTGACCAGTTAATTTTTTCTGTGACAGCCTGTTACATAGGGATAATGAGGAAGGAATGGAAATGAAGAATATCTCTAGACCAGGGGTCAGCAACCTTTCAGAAGTGATGTGCCGAGGCTTCATTTATTCACTCTAATTTAAGGTTTTGCGTGCCAATAATACATTTTAACATTTTTAGAAGGTCTCTTTCTATAAGTCTATAATATATAACTAAACTATTGTTGTATGTAAAGTAAATAAGGTTTTTAAAATGTTTAAGAAGCTTTATTTAAAATTAAATTAAAATGCAGAGCCCCCTGGACTGGTGGCCAGGACCCGGGCAGTGTGAGTGCCACTGAAAATCAGCTCGCGTGCCGCCTTCGGCACGCGTGCCATAGGTTGCCTACCCCTGCTCTAGACAAAGGAAATCTCTAGGGCATAACCTTGGTATGTGTGGAGGATATGTATTTCACTAGCATCTTTTTTTATATTAATCTGGTCACTGCACTCCAAGATTTCGAACTATTTTATTCCCTTAATTGTTTTCTTGTCTCCTTCCCCACATCTACATTTTTGTAGTTTGCTGAGTCCCTTTTAGTGACCAAATTTTCACTGAAAAAATGGATTACAGCAACCAAGAAAATGAAAGTAGGTCAGAGGCAGCAGTGATGGCGGCGGGGACAGCAAAAGGACTTGAGGGGAAAAAGGTGAATGGTTCTCTCGATTCCTCTTATAACGAGGATCTATTATGTTGTTTGATAAGTGTCCTGATCAAGTTGTATTAAAGTTTTAAGACAAATTTAAAATGACAACAAAACAAAAAAAAACAAGGAAACCCAGACACATGAAGAGAGCATTCTTCCATCAATGCAGTTTCAGTATACTGAATGATCTCTATTATAATAATCAATCCATTGTGCTCACAACAGGTCACAATTTTAGTCTTTCTGACAACAAAAATAAGGTGCCAAATTTCACTCAAGGGCCCCGATTCTGCAATTGGGTCTGTACGGGCAAATCCTGCACTGATGGAGTGCCTCGCTGACGTCAATGGGGTTCCATGCAGGCGCAAGGATCCAAATGCAGAAATTTGATTGCAGGATCAAGGCCTCAGTGAAATATTAAAGCATAATTTAAATTAAAGGTTATGACATTTATATTAATGAGGTAAATGATTCGTTATTTTCTTGAATGCAACACTATTTTTTAGAAACTGATTAAAAAGACAGAAAAAAACTAACTAGATCATCAAATACCATCCCTACTGCAAACCCATGATATGGACTCCAACAATAAAAGGCATTCTCTTAAAGAAATTAAACTGATAATTGCTCTAAATCTCCACAAATATAAAAGTAACAAGGTCATCACTTTATAACTGGGAGTTGCTTTGTGAATTCTCATCCCAACTCAAATTCTGAGCTAGCAAAAGCCTTTTATGCTATTTCTGCTGTGCTTTTTCCTTAAAACAGGTGAGGTCTTGTTCTCCAAATAAACAGAAGATAAGAGAACCGATTAAACATTCACCATATTGTACATACCCTGTTAAATCAACTTGCATAAGGGATACTGTGGTAAATGCACATGAACTTTCCTTTGTTCTTAAAGCTCTCTAGGAACAACAACAACAAAAATCCAAGAGTACTCACAGAGAGCAGAGTTATAAACAGGGATTTTTATTTCTAATAGAGTTATTGCCTGGACTTATGGTAAAGTTTTAGCTGAAACAAGCAGCTAAGCCTCACACAGCTGAACTCGACTTCTAGCCTTAACGTAAAACTGACAAGAAGAGGTGTGATACGGTACAAGATTGACCATAAGAGTCATGTAAAGCAACATTTTTAATTAGGCTATACAGCATTCCATTTAAAAAATCTGACCACTTTTTCCACACACAATACCGGAAACCAAAAGTCCTAGTTACATGATCAGCATCACTCATGCAAGCAGCACCCAAGATATGCTAAACACTTTCGAAACAGACAGAAACAGGAGCAAAACCAAACACAAATGTTCACTTATTTTGGCTTTCTTTTTACTTCTACCTATATAATATTACATACCAAAACAGCTACATTGAACGAATGGTATTTTGAGTGCTTGCCTTTGCAACCTGAAGTTAGGAAATGCCAGACTTCAGAATGCTCGTGCCACTTTAATTCAGCCTCCTGGCGCATATACATTTTGATTGTCTTTTAATTACATAATCACATACAGTAGAACCTCAAAGATATGAACACCAGAGTTACAGTCTGAGTGGTCAACTGGACACACTGTGAAATCGGAAGTAACCAATCAGGAAACAGCAAAGACCAAAAAAACAAAAGAAAAGCAAATACTGTACTGTGCCTGTATTGCATCTGGGCTGCCTGTCCTCACCCCCAAGTGCGGGGCACCCACTTACAGCAAGACGCTGGGGCTGCCAGCCCAAGGGAGCTAAAGCCAGCAGAGCAAGAGCTGCGCTGGGGTCTGTGCTGCTTTCACCCCTCCCTTCCCCAGTGAGGGGGACACACTGCTTACAAACTCATGCCTGTGGTGAGTATGGAGATCACTTGCTGCTGAAACCTGGCCCGGGGTGTGAGGTGCTGGATCTGAGCCCGAACTGCACTTTGTTCAGAGTTACGGACACCTCCATTCCCAAGGTGTCTGCAACTCTGAGGTTCTACTGTACTATTTTCTCCACTGGACCCATTCCTCATTCAGTGCACAAGACGGATGGTGCTCCAGGAATGAGGCAGCCGTTTAATATTAGTTTTTATCCTCATCATGCAGTGTGCCTTATTTACTGCACGTCATCCAAACCGTGTATTGAACACAGAATTGTTCGTTTCCTAATGATCTATTCTAAGGTGCTCATCACGATAGAATCTGAGTGGCTTAAAAACACTAATTTTATCTGCATATCTCCCCTGTGAGGTATTATTCTTCCCATTTTACAGATGAGGACAAAGAGACTTGCCTGAGGGGTCTCAGTGAATCAATGACAGAGCCAGGATCAGACCTCGAGATATGACCTCTGGGTGCCCATCCCTGTGCTCATACCTCAAGAACACATGCCTTACTGCCAGAGCAGCCGAGCATTCACTGTTCCCACTGACTTTCGCTGAAGCTGCAAGTGCTCAGATCAGGACTCAGGTGTCCCAAAGTAGCATCCATCCTTTGTTATCCCAGAGGACTGAAGGGCTACTGGGGCCGTTTAGTGAGTCAGAGAGATGGTTGTTGCGGAGCGCGCAACCTGGCACTTCACACCTCATCCCTATTCTCCTCCCCAGCTTTTGGGCTGCCTCCTCCCAGAGTTCCCAGTGGTGCATTGGGACAGCAGCACAGGCCCAGCCTTAGATCAGAATGTGCATGTTCGGTCATAATTTTGACAAGCTGCCAGAATGTTGCTGACAACATACCTTAAAGAAGGAAAATGTCCATTTTCAATAGTTTATCGTATATAGTCGATCATAAGCCGGTTTGTTTATAAGCCGACCCCCGCCCCCCGCTCCCAAGATGGATAAGTAAAAATGGAAAATGGTTATAACCCATTCATAAGCCGACCCTATAATTCAGGGGTCAGCAAACTTTGGCTCCCGGGCCATCAGGATAAGCTACTGGTGGGCCGAGATGGTTTGTTTACCTCGAGCATTCGCAGGCACGGAGGTAAACCTAAGTAAACAAAGTGTCCCGGCGCGCCAGCTGCTTACCCTGACAGGCTGGAACAGCAACTGGTGGGGAAGTTTTTTTGAGGGGAGACCCCACCACTAGCCCGGGACCCCCACATCTCCCCATCGCATCCCTTCCCACCTTATCTGGGGAGGGCCAGGGGAGGATGTCTCTGACCTGGCTGGAGCTGCTCCGGCAGGCTGGGCCTGCTCCGGCAGGCTGGGCAGCATGGCTGCAGCATGTTCCAGCGGGCTGGGCGGCGTGGACACAGCCTGCTCTGGGGGGCGGGGCCAAGCAGCATGGCTGCAGCCTGCCAGCCCCGGAGCTGCAGCTGCTTCGGAGGCGAGGGGGAGAGCAGCATGGCCAGAAACGGAGAGACTCTGGCCCCACCTCTTCCCTTCTGTCTCTGCTGCCTCTCCTTGCTCCCTATGTTGGGGGGAGGGGCTGTGTCCCACCTCTCTCTATATATACACCTGTGCACCTTCTCTGGTGCTTCCCTTTTTTACTACAAAAATTCAGCTTATGAACGAGTATATACGGTATATCTCAGCTCAACCTGAGTGGAATGGCGTGGGACAAGATGACAATTCTCTGGTCCCGCATGTCTCCCTGCTGAATTGCAAATAATGGAGTTGACTGAGCTTTTTTTTTTTTTTTTTTTTTAAAGTTACATGATTCTTTTATAATGAAAAGTGTTAGGCAAACTGAATATCAGAGTTGCTACTAGCTGCCCCTATAATAAAAGAATAACTATCCAAGACTCTTGGCGCCCTTGACAAATTAAAAATGCAGTTCAACAGCAGGCGGCGGCAGCAGCAATCAAAGGCCAGACAATGCATAGATCTCAATCCCACCACAATGAATTGGGTGCTCTAGCACCTATGCAGCACCCACCTCAGTCCTCTCCACTTCCACAGACCTTATCCAATTCAGGTAATACACAGGGCCCCTCATCTAGGGCAGCCATTACCCAGAAGCAAGAGGGAGCCGCTGGGGTCAGAACTAGTGTGGGGGCAGACTCCCACAGCCTTTACTCCCAGAGGCAACCCCTGCCTTTACCCTCAATGATACATGGAGATAAACTTTGCAAGGGAATCTTTGTGAAGATTTCCAGGGAGAATGTCCTTTTATGAAGTTTTACACACTGTGGGGGAGGGACAATGACCACAAAAGAACATTTTTTCCCCACAGTTTACAACTCTCAAATGTCTTCATTCAGCTCCTCAAAACCCTAACCTGACACAAACCTCAGCCATCTTCATGCCCAAATAGAGGCCTACACATTTGGACTACTTGGAATCCTAATTACTTCAAATGAGTAAATAATTCAGGATATAGTGCATCTGTCACATTAGCCTCTTAGTACTCATTAAATAGCCACAAACAGATTGAGATTTGCTCAAATATTTTATATTTAATTTATTCACTAGGGAGGTTTTTTTGGGAGAAGGATTAAATCTATGGATTAATTGTACTTTGCTGTGAGAATTCAATATAATCTTTATTAGGTTTTTCTGTAACAACCATCAGTGTAGGTAAAAGCACTGACCAGGTCGCATGCCGACAGCTAGACTAGACTCCTCATCACCTTTTTCCAGTTCTAAAAATTTCTCCTAGATCTGCAGAGTCACTGTTTGCTTTGGTTTTTAAAAAAGCACTCCAGCAATGGAGTTAGCAAAAAAGGTGAGTCAAGCAGCTGCTTCAAAATCATTCGCACTTTGGCTCAGTCCAATCTCCTCTTGTAGCATGTGCCAAAAAACAATTCCCTTGACCAAGAAAAACTTGTTTATATTCTCATGGAATCCTTCCTGGTTATTAGCAGCAGATGTGTCCCACAGAACTGCAACTAATTTGGCGAGTCTTCCATAGAAGTCAGGCTCTAATGTAGCTATGTCTTGATCCATTAATGGCTTGGAAAATCATGCCCAGGACCTTCATTTGTTACCAGAAATGAACTAAAACAACACAGGACACAGAGCATAGGGGTGATGTGCTCTCACTGACTAGTACTGCTGAAAAGACAGGCTGCTGGATTCTACACAAGATGGAGCCCTCTCTAACCCAAATACAATACACTACAGTAATCCAGTCTATAGTGGTATATCTTCACTGCAGAGTGAACCCCAGCTCTTACTCTTACCCTAACCTGGCTCCCCTCCACACACACAACCCAAGACTGGTGGTGCTTTCAATCCAAACTAGCTGGTCCATCTTTGGGTATAGACTAAAGCCCACGTGCTGCTTTCACTCAGGTGGGTAACCCGCCCACTTTGCAAGGAGGATGTAGACTAAACCACTCGAGTGCAGATAGTCTTCTAGTGCTTCCCACAGTTCCCCCCATATATCCAGACGGACAAAACTTCTCCCACAATTCACTGGGAAAAATCATGGAGTGACACAGCCTACTGCAGCACTAAAAAACAAGAGATACGCCCCTGAAATTCCTATGACACACACAGGTGAATGCAGCACCAGTGAGGACACAACAACTCAGGTATGGCTTTGCAGTGTGGCTACTCGTCCCCAGGCTAGGCTAACCCTGAAGGACAAACACACAGATGACCGTGGCCAGAGTCTCCTCTGGAAGGAAGGAGTGAAGTCTACTAAAAGAAGATGAACTTGGATGAATCTGTTTCTCACTTCTGTCATTGCCTTAATCAGTTCCTCCCTACTTCTAAAACAGCTAGAACATGGCTTCTTCTCTGACTGGAATTTCTGTTTTGTGAATCATAAAGTTATATTCTGTGTAACTGGAATATCTGTGATCGTACATACTTGGCTTTTGTTACCCAGAGTTAAAAACCCCTTATGAATACAGTATGATTCTTGGTTTCCCGGTATCTTCAGAATTTTCATTCATACTTTCCACAAGCTCCAGAGGATTGTAACCAAAACGAATCATCATTTCTGCTTTGTCTTTCAACCCAAAGATTTCACCAGCACACTTCTCTGCTCTTAACTTTCTGGCATTGTAAATACTTTTTACATCAATATCTCTTCCCTCCTTTTTCTCTTCCTGTTTCTCCTGTACTGATTGTACCTCTCTCGGATGACATTCTTGTGGGGATCACCAACACCAGTTTTCAGTATCACACCCTAGAAGAGAATCGCCATAGTTTAGTGAGAAACATGGACTGAGAAGGCAGTGTTTGGATCTGTATTGGATTTGAGCTAGATTTTAGGCTAGAGGATGAAACCAAGCTAGGGTTTGAGTTGTGATCAAGACCATGCTGAAACTTCATCTTGAATGTTGGAAATCACATTATATCAACTAAAAAGCAACAGAGGGTCCTGTGGCACCTTTGAGACTAACAGAAGTACTGGGAGCATAAGCTTTTGTGGGTAAGAACCTCACTTCTTCAGATGCAAGTAAGATTTTACAGATTCAGACTAACACGGCTACCCCTCTGATACTTGACACCATACATTATATCAACTGTTGTTGCAAGATTTTGTGTGCATCTGAACTGAAAAATAAGCCTGATTTTGTATCAGATCCAGAGATTGGAAATTCAAAGTTCTTCCTAACATTCAATGAGCTTGAAAAAAAGGTTCTGGTTTTATCAATTGTTAAGATACACTTTCGTTGTTCATGGTTATTTTTCATACTCCTTCCTTGCACTTTTGTATATACACTTTAGTACATCAATCAACTTATTCCTCATTCTGAATTAATCGATTTTATGTCTTGCTACATTTTAATTAAATGAAAGCTCCCCTTTCCCTACCTAGTTTAAAAGCAGCATTAACATGTCCCACTAGTTCAAAATCCAAAAAGTCAGTACTTATTCTAAATCGAGACCATAAAATCCAAACCAACTATTCCTAATACTCAGATTCTAGGGGAAAAAAATTATGAAAGTTTCTTAAGAATTAAACATCCTTGTAAGCAGCTGAAGTACTGCACATATATAGTTTAACAGTCAGATCCTACTAGACTATTCACACCGGCAGTTGCATGTTAACTACGGGAAGTACAGATCTATCCAACAAGACAGTGCTATAGTGGTCCTGATCATTACGACATGTAGCCAAAGGCTCATCCTGGGTTCACAAGATACAGAACATAGCTATTAAGGGGACTAAATTGTACCTGTATCTTCAGGCACAGTGTTTGATATTTTACATGCTCAGGTTAAAAAAAAAATCATCTTAAAAACATTAAAATAAAGTTAGAGCTTCCTAATGTTGTCAAAAGGCTTATAATTAACAGATTCAGAAGAACTATTGGAAATATCAAGTAAACTTTGATCAACTATAGAAAATAATAGGTTTTAATTGTTCATTTTTTTCTGTTTAAATATTATAAAATGAGCTGAGAGACCACTCTGAGAGGTTGATGAAGATTCCAATCTGTTAATTGTGAATCCACATCCATATAATTTAGAACCGATTGCAAAATGGTAGAATATTACTATTATAAGTGTAATGCTCTTCAGAATATCAAATATTCCTTCTGCCAGAGACAGATGGCCTTTAATCGTGTGCTTTAGTTCACCCAAGGCATGTCCATAAGATACCTCAACCTTCAAATAACCCTCACAAACTATATACTTGACACATGGTTATGTGACAGAAAGATGAGATATCCTGGTGACCAATGTGAAAGAGAGGTTAATAAATATGTATACCAGTAAAAAACAGTTGTTAATTTGGGGAAATCAAATATAACAGGATGTTTCAAATGTAGTGTTTGCGCCTTAAAGAAAATCACTGAAACATTAAAGCAGAACTTTAAAAATAGTCATATTTATCATTCTAGGATTTACATTTTCATGTCACCCCATGTTTATAACAAGCAGATTCTATACCCAAACAACAAGCTGACATCATTTGTTATTTTATACCTTATATATCAGAGTTGATAGCTAAAAACAAGATGACCTGGCAGCATTACTGAGCAGAAATGACAGGAAGAGGAAGGACTAGAAAAAACTATTTTAATAGATTTGTTGGGCAATTTAAGTTATACTTTTCCTAAGAGAAATTAACATTCATACTGCATTAATTACCTTCTTCCACTATGCTACTGGTTGCTAAGCAACAGCATCTGTCACTATACAAACAGTCCACCAAAAAAAGAAGAAAGACAAAACACTATGTAGTAGAACACTAAGAAACAGAACACTTAAGTGTTGTGCTCAAAGGTTGTTTTCAACCTGGAGAAAGCAATGTAATTTTAATGTAGTATACATGTAAGATTCAAAATCTGAAATTCAAACAGGAACGAGTTCAGGCCAAAATTTTCTGAAGTATTCCTAACTTTGTGCACTTCAGCTTTTGAGTGTCTAAGATGAGATATTTCAAGCCTGATTTTCATGAGTGTTGCATACCCCTAAGATCCCATCAATTTATGGTGAAAATGGGTGTAATCAGTAGCTGGAAGGGGGAATACTCAAGCAGTAATTGCACCAAGGGGAGCACCCAAAAACTGAGGTACACAAAACTAGTGGACACTTCTGAAAATTTTGGCCTCAGCTTTTACTGACAAATGTATAAAAGCTTAGTATATGGCATGTTCAAGCCATATCAACTTCAATAAATAAGGGTAATTACACAGCAGTTGTCAATTAAGAGCCTGGTTTTGACTCCCAGTAGGGGACAGAGAAACTGGCTTTCAAGATAATTAAGTTCCAGGCCAATGGGGGCTGCGGGAAGCCACGGCCAGCACATTCCTCAGTCCGTGCCACTTCCCGCAGCCCCCAATGGGAGCTGCGATTGGCCGAACCTGCAGACGTGGCAGATAAACAAACCATCCCGGCCCGCCAGTGGATTTCCCTGACGGGCCACGTGCCAAAGGTTGCCAATCCCTGCCATAGTGCCTCAGCAAAGGAGAGTGTGTTCAAACATCATTCACCTACCCGCAAGATCAGAAAGCTGAGAGGAAGGGGGACTGGCCAGTTACACAGCTACAGGATCCCAACCAAAGAAAGTGCAGGTGTTGGGAAAGGATTACAGGAAAGCAAACAAATTCCAGGCTAGATTGTTAGCAGGAGCAATATTACTGCTAGCTGCCATGGTTACTAAGAGTATTGACCGGGTTGTATAGAGACATAAACCATATCCACTAACTTGTAACAAAGTTATTTAAAAGTTGCAGTCTGGACGGGGCCTTCAGAACTAACATTCAGGGCCAAACAGTGTTATTTTTTCCCTTTTTTAAAGCTGAAACATGGATCACGCTACATTTTCCAAAAAAAATTCAAATGTTTTTGTGCTAACGGGTGAAAAAAATTGTGTACAGCTGCTGCCAGGCAACCACACCACAATCATAGTAGTCTTTGTATGTATCAGCATATCTGCCTTTAAGACTTCATACATTGTCTGAGAACAATATGTCCACCATCCTTTTAGCTGAGAACAACACAATTTGTATTAATCACTTAAGGGGATTTGTTGGTTGTGAACAAATACTCATTCTAGAGGTCCAGATACTGACCATGGTGCATTCCCAGGTCATGTTTGGAATAACAGAGCAATTAAAAAAAAAATCAAACCCTGTTACTAGCTGTATGGTGCCACATGCCATTATAATCCCCAACCAATATACATATCATGCCTTTTCCCCATTTGTCTGGACATTCCCCTTCTCTGAAATGATGAGCCTGGAAAAAAGGAGACCCAGTACTCTGTCTCCCACCAATAAGTGCGCCAACGACCAATGAGTGGTTCACAGATCACAGCTTGGGAACTTCCAATATAGAATAATGAATCTAAAACAAGAATCACCACCTCACTGTTAAAAATTTAAAGGCACATACTCTATTTTGAATTTTACATGTTGTTCACTGGCGCCTCTACACCACTCAAGATTCTCCCCAAACTCCTGCATCCTATTTCTTCAATCTGCAGTTAGACAGAAAAGGTATCAAAATGCACCTGTAGGAACAATTACAATACAATGGAAATTCAAATTGAAAATCACTTACAAACTGTGAGAACAAAGCTCTCTGGTTCTACATTTTCCTTACACTCCCTTCTTTTTCTTCAAAGACCTCTGTCTCATGCAAATATGCTGGTTTTACTTCAGATGCCTCAACACTATCCACCTAGATTTCTTCACCAAGAACTTCATCAGGCTCAGAAAAGTGTATGAATAAGGGAAAAGGAAGAAAGCAAGAAGAGCTAGTACAGAATCAGGTCATGTCAATCTATATGCTTCTCCAGCCCTCCAGCACAACGGTGTCTAAGCACTTGACAAGCATTAAGGTACTTATTTTCATCACATCATTGTAGGATAGGGAAGTTTTTTGTTTTTTTTATCTTGATTTTACAGATGGGGACAAGAAACTGGATTATTAGTGTGTTTTTTATGTTTATTGTTTTTAAGGTTGATAAGTACTGGCACCTATTTTACTTATTCTTCTCAGAACCTAGTCAAGTGGAGAATATTTGGCTGCAATATAAGTTTATAGGAGGTGCTACTATACTATACAGCTGTGTGCATGCTCTGACTGAATAAGCAAATAGTTTTGATAATCTGTGTATTTACAATTTAAATTTTAAATAAATCCTATTAGGTATAATATATCCCAATGAACATATCCCATACAATATATATGCTTTCATTAGGTTATTGTTTGTTTTTTTTTTCTATAATATAGGGGTTAACTTTTGCAAAATGTTTTAAATCTGTCATGTACGAGTTGGAAGTGCCTCATAGAACATTAAAGACACACTCTCTATTCTGTTGTAAATAACAAACATTGCTCAAAATAGGCTTCTGGAGGAAATAGAGGTGAACATTAACATTTGTTGAAAGACTGTTTTTTTCCCAATGTACCTCAGAAAAAGAGTTATACTCACACAAAAGATACATACAGACTCCAGAAACTCCTGAATGATTATATTGTCAAGATTCTGGAAATGAGGAAGTACATTGAAATATAACGTATGTGTTTCTAATATCTTGAATTCTGTTATTGCTAAAGTTATTTCACTCCCCAGATTCCCATGTTATTTTGGGTGGAGATTTTAACCTCGTTATTGTTGTCAGATGCTACCAGTGTGGTGCTCTGCTTTCTCCTATGTTGATATCACTCGGCTGCGTGCATGTGTTCCCTCTGTGTGCTGTCCCAGCTCTGCAGATAGCTGACACAGCAAACCCGACGAGAACCCGGGCCTCTGATACCAAGGTTTATATCTCAGGGCCTCCTCTTACTACAGTTATTACTTGAGTAATACAAAGGAGGGCAAGTTAAACCATGCTTTCTGTAAAGATTTCAATCTTTGGAATCAACAAAGCAGAAAGATTGTACTTCCCCCCCACACACACACACACACCCTTCCCACACAATTAATCTTCTACAAATGATTGTTTATTTTTAACTTCCTGGTATACTGAATATCTGTCAGAACTTGTTCAGCTATAACAACCAACACTGTTAGGTCACTCCATTCTCCCTCACACACCCATACCACCTTCCCTCCCCTTTAACAAAATGGATCTGGATATTTTTTTTATTATTAATATTTTTTGCTGGAGACTTCGACCTTCTTTTTTCTCTCTCTGTGATCCAATGTTCAAATAACTTAGTTTGTCTCAATAAGAGCTCTTCTATCTGATTGAAAAAAAAATCCAAAAAAAAGTAACTCTACTAGAACTGAGTAAATACAGCAAAACATAGATGCAAACATTTGGACCAAAAACTAAAATGTTTTTGTTCTCAAGAACATCTGTGGAAAGCAAAAGATTTAGTCTGGGAGCACGTGTAATTCCGTGGGCAAGTTAATGATAGAAAGGCAAAGGTGGTCATTTGATTCATAAATATCTAAACGTCACCCTCTGCGGTATGGCAGGGGGACTTGCTGGTCTCTCCAGCTCCCAGTCCTCCAGTTGGTGAATAATGGAATTTCATTGGAAATGGGTTGTGTTGGATATCATTCAAAAGCCCTTTCTCCCATGAATACAATGATATCAAACATGACAAACCTAGAACAATTATGTATATATGCAAGGAAATGTTTAAAAATCATCTTTTTAAATTATACTTTAACATGGGTCTGTCAAACATGCAGCCCTCACAAAGTTAAATAGTGGCCCTCAACCAACAGTACTGTGTTATCTGTTAATGCTCAGAACATGATACCTGATTCATTTTTTAAATGTTACAATTACTATAAATGGAAGGAGTGTGTCAAGGGCAGGTTTATACATTTTGCTGCTGCGCAGTTCAACTTCCTTGAAGATACAGCAGATGGCAAAGGTATTCTTCATACTACTGTTATGAATGGCTATCAGGAGCATATTAATGGGGACCAGTCTCAGCCTCAAGTGCTGTCTGGATCAGCAAAGAATATTTCCTTGAAGGAGCATCCTGATTTCATGGCTCACTTACTTTCCTACCAATGTCCAAAAATATGGAAGCCAAGAAGTCCAGTTTTCAGTGAAGCAGCAGTTAAATTGACTATAACAGAGCTTTCTATATTCACTAGCCCTGTCCTCACTTGTGCAAAAGTGGGATGCACTCCAGAGGTGACAAATCACTGAGTACGGCTTCAGTTGAAGAGCTAGAAGACAGACCATCAAATGATCCAAACACCAAAGACATATCATACTATACTATTTCAGGAGAAATGTAGTTCCAACATAATCAGCCTTTAATTCGGTACTACACAAAGTGCCAGAGCAAACTACCTGAGTATGCATCGTGACAATCATACCTGCTAGCCCCACTGATCACTGAGGTCAATTAACATTTCTTATGCAGTTGAAATGCATGAACATATACATCTGCGGAACTGAATCAAAATGTGTTGCAACACTAGACAAGAGCCGTTATTGGCCTGTTCAACAGCTAATAATGTCCATGATGATCTTCGTGGACATTACACTCTGTGTCCTGGCGAACTACACATATTCTTCACAGCAATGTGTGCAATTGGCTCCTTTGTTCATGGCACTGTTATCCCTGAGATCTGGGGGATTTTGTACAGTGACAGTACTGTGAACCAGATTCTTGCAGAGAAAAAGTTGTGACATGCTATAGATGCACACACCAGGGGTGAAAGTAGAAATAGGGACTTACCGGTACAAGGCTGGGTTGGGACCGGCTCTGACCCCTGGAAGGGGAGGGGCCTCGGGTGGAAGGGGCGGGGATGAGGGGGGTCAGAGCCAGCCCTGGCCCACCTGTACCGGTAAGTGCCCTCCCCCGCCCTCGCCGGAGTAGCAGCGGCAGCTGGGGGCTCCGGCAGCAGTTTAAAGAGCCCAGGGCTTGGCCACTGCTACTGCCCCGGGCCCTTTAAACTGCTGCCGGAGCCCCCGGCTGCGGCTGCTATCCCAGGGCTCTGGCAGCAGGGCTCCGGGGGCTATTTAAAGGGTCCGGGACTCCCCTGGCTCTACCGCCCTGGGCCCTTTAAATAGCCGCCGGAGCCCTGGGGTAGCTGGGAGCCCCAGGCCCTTTAAACTGCCGCCTGGGGAAGCCGGGGCGTACTGGCTTACTTTCACCTCTGGCACACACCCAAACACTCATTGCCTTTCAACAATACTACCTAGACGTCATCTTTGAAAAACACACTCATGTTTTAAGTCATATCCTAAAGGGTACAGGACTTGCAAGATAATTGCCACATATCAGCATGTTTTCCAAGAAGCAGACAAATGGAGAAGAATTACCACCACCAAGGAATGTAGTTATACCTGCTATAAAGGGCAAATTATCAAGCAATGGAATGGCTCCATGATGATCAAGCACATCCAAAACAATGCTCCCCCATTGGGCATGGATAGGTCTTGGAGGATGGACTGATTTCACAAGTTATGTGTCAATCAATCATTCAGCTAATCAAATGCATGTATGCAAAGAACAGATGCTCACCATCCTGCAAATGTTTGGCCAGCAGCCTACCTTGTACAGAGATGTGCAAGTGCGGTGCGGGCAATGGTCAGTGTGAAAACATGTCTAGAGCTGGTGCCCTCGATTGAGATAACACTGATGAGGACTTTGATGAATAAATGTTTTCAGTCCTACCTATGAAAGCTAGCTTCCCTAGGATTACCAAAAATCAGTGTTGTTTTTATGGAAGCAATGCATCCGTGTTAAAGTATAATTTTAAACAAAGTTGATTTTAAACATTTTCTTGAATATATATCTACATAATTGTTCTAGGTTTGTAAAGTTTGGTACTAATGGTTCATGGTAGAGAAGGCTTTCAAATGATACCCAACTCAACCCATTCCAGACAAAATTGTATTATCAAAATTTCCATCGACAAGAGGACCTGGAGCGGGGGGGGGGAGGGCAGCGAGTCCCCACTGCCATGCCTCAGAGGACGACACCACTGAAATTATGATTATGTACATTTTTACAAGCCAAATGGCCCCTCCCTTACCTTTCTATCACTAATTCACCCCCAAAAGGAGATTTTACTACATTATGCTCCCAGACTAGCTAGCGAATATTCAGCCTTGCTCAAGTGTTTGCATTGCCATCTTGAAATCTCAAATTTCCCTGCTGTTTACAAAAGTTTCAGTCATGCAATCGCATAGGTTAAATTTAAGATATTAGTTGGGCTGGGACCTGCCTCCCTGAGAGACTGCCTCTCTGGGATATTGTCACAGCTGTCATTAGGGATGGGACTGTTGTAATAGTTGGCGCCTAACAGGCCTACCCCAATTGTGAGCTCAACTGTGGGGGAAGTGGAACATTTTATAAACATGTATCCAATCACCTACGTTAATGGGAAAAGGTTTAAAAGGGAGACACACTGAATTAGCCCCCCCAAAAAACCCTGCTCATATAACTCAAGGACTGTGTTAAGACCATGTCTGGTAAATAAAAGAAGTGGGGGACCGAAATTATGGACCAAAATTGGTATGCCGGAAATCAAGACTAATTGGTAGACAAAATAATAAGAGGATGAGATATTTTGAGGTCCGTAAAGAGAGAGTTTAGGAAAAAATCATTACATTAGTTAATTAGATGGCTGGTTCAGAAATGGGTGAACTGCTTCACCATCATAGCTGCCATTCCCACTCCCACTATCTCCACCGTGACTCCCCATTTGGCTTTCATTGTCCTGTCTCTGAGATCTGTCCTGACCAAACCAGATCACATGGAAAGAGACATAGATGACATCACCACCTCGACTGGATCCAGCTAAATCTCAAATACTACCAGAGATGCAAGATGTGGGTTCCTGATACTGAGTCCTTTTCTTTTTCCCACCCTATTGCTCCTCTATCTCTTTTTGTCTTCTGTTTAATAAGAATCTGGCTTAGCCAGCCAAAGCCATCTTGTTTGCAACACCACTGTAAGCCTGTGACCAGAAGGGCAGCTTAAAGCAATCCCCTAAACAACTTCACTCTGGTAAAAGTTTGCCAGGTCTCAGAGTGGTTGATGAAACCATGCACTGTTCCCGTGTCTCTTCAATGGAGAGGCTGCAAGAAAGAGTCAGCTCTTGGCAGGGGGCTCAGGGCTTCTGCCCCGCGGGATCATTTGGACTCTGCACTTTAGACCTGGCAGGGAGCGCTGGGACTCGGGACTTCAGCCCTGTGGCTCTGCTCCTGGTTTCAGCCTCTCAGGGGGCACCAAGTCTCGGGACCTTAGCTACAGGGGGAGAGCTGGGGCTGAAACCAATGCTCCCCTCATACCTAAAGCCCTGAGCTCCAGCATCCCCCATGGGGCTGAAACCAACAATGGAGCCACAGGCCTGAAGCCCCGAATCCCAGCATCTCCCACAAGGCTGAAGCCCCAAGATCCAGTGCTCCCACCCTGTGTCTGCAGCCACAAGCCCCTGGGGCTGAAGCCACAACTGTTAGCCCCAAGGCAGTACAGTATTCGCTGCTGCCTGATTGAAGATTTCTGGTTCCACAGGGTGTCCAGTAAGTCCATAACTCTGGTGTTCATATCTTTGAGGTTCTACTGTACTACTTTGATCGGGTTTAGCCCAAATTTGTTGATGTTATGGACATGCTGCAAGGTCCATCTATTGACCCCAGCTTTTGGGAGAGAGGACATGGTAAATGTTGCTATTTGCAGTGAGGAAGTTTTATTTGTTTTTTATTGGGTTTCTCGATAGTCATTTTCTGGTTTTGTGGTGAGGAATTGTTAATTTCTAAGATATGAAAAGAGATCTGCATCTTAAGTTAGTCATTATTCCATCCTTCTCACACCGCTGTTGACAAATAGGGTGGAAACCAGTCTCTTCCATCCCCTTCTGCTCTGTTCAATATCTTCATCAACGACTTAGATATTGGCATAGAAAGTACGCTTATTAAGTTTGCGGATGATACCAAACTGGGAGGGATTGCAACTACTTTGGAGGACAGGGTCATAATTCAAAATGATCTGGACAAATTGGAGAAATGGGCTGAGTTAAACAGGATGAAGTTTAACAAAGACAAATGCAAAGTGCTCCACTTAGGAAGGAAAAATCAATTTCACACATACAGAATGGGAAAAGACTGTCTAGGAAGGAGTACGGCAGAAAGGGATCTAGGGGTTATAGTGGACCACAAGCTAAATATGAGTCAACAGTGTGATGCTGTTGCAAAAAAAGCAAACATGATTCTGGGATGTATTAACAGGTGTGTTGTGAGCAAGACACGAGAAGTCATTCTTCCGCTCTACTCTGCTCTGGTTAGGCCTCAGCTGGAGTATTGTGTCCAGTTCTGGGCACCGCATTTCAAGAAAGATGTGGAGAAATTGGAAAGGGTCCAAAGAAGAGCAACAAGAATGATTAAAGGTCTTGAGAACATGACCTATGAAGGAAGGCTGAAAGAATTGGGTTTGTTTAGTTTGGAAAAGAGAAGACTGAGAGGGGACATGATAGCAGTTTTCAGGTATCTAAATGGGTGTCATAAGGAGGAGGGAGAAAACTTGTTCACCTTAGCCTCTAAGGATAGAACCAGAAACAATGGGTTTAAACTGCAGCAAGGGAGGTCTAGGTTGGACATTAGGAAAAAGTTCCTAACTGTCAGGGTGGTTAAACACTGGAACAAATTGCCTAGGGAGGTTGTGGAATCTCCGTCTCTGGAGATATTTAAGAGTAGGTTAGATAAATGTCTATCAGGGATGGTCTAGACAGTATTTGGTCCTGCCATGCGGGCAGGGGACTGGACTCGATGACCTCTCGAGGTCCCTTCCAGTCCTATAATCTATGAAAAAAAGTAGCTGCTGTTTCCATCTGCACTGTTGTGTTGAGATTGACTATTCTGCCCTTCCTGATAAGGGTTCTTGAGGTTTCTCTTGAGTGCCATCATTGCCTCACACTAGTTGGTTTCCACTTGACAGTGTCAGGATTCAATCATAGGCAGTCAGAACCAAGGACCAAAGCAGGGGCAAACCTGAGGCAGGGAGTAGTGAAGCAGTGCATAGTCAAGTTCCAGGCCAAGGTCAATATCAGGGTCAGAGTCAGGTTTAGGGTCCAAATCAGAAGGTAAAGTCCAAAGCCGAGGCCGAAGCCAGGAGTTCAAGAGCAAAGAATGGTTGTGGCAGCTATAGGAAGTCCACACTGTTGTCTGGATGTTTCCTGGAATGCACCATCGGTTTAAATAGGGCAGGGAGCCTAGGGGCCATAGGGCTGCTGCCTGTCAGACCACTTGAGATGGGACTTCCCATGGTCTGTGTCCAAAACAGGTTGTGGGCACGGGAGTGCAAGCTTGTTACAGCTACTGCTAAGTGACACCATGGTGATATCAGCTAACTAGCAGCTCTGCAGGCCCAAGTTCTAGACCAGTTGGGCCTTACAGACAGCTTCATGTTGGAGTGTGCACGCTGGCATCTGGAATACATCTCCAAATACATCCAACATGTCCGTCTAATTCTAGTGGAGACAAGCTGCAGGTTAGTGATTCTTTGGATCTCTTTTGTTGGTGATAAAGTCTCTCCAATCAATGCCAGAATCTTATACAGGCACTTACTTTCAAAGGCGTCTAGTTTTCTAGCATTTTTTCATATCATTTTTACAGATATCCAGCTCTCACAGCCTTAAGGAAATTCTCAGGGTTTTTTTGGTACAGTGTATCTTTAATTTCCATACATTGTTGAGTTTAATGAATGCTGTGGATGCCTTTCCTCTCCTTTGATGTCACATCTTTCCTGAGGTCACTGTTGGCTAGTATGGTGCTTACCAGATAAATGAATTGTTCTACTTTCTTGATGTTTCTGCCTTCTAATATGATGTCTGTGTTTCAAGGATGTTTGTTTTGACATAACTGATTTAGAGCCTTGCTTGGCCACCTGTTTTTGCTACGGTGCCTGTCTTTCTTTATAGCTTTTCGGGGGTATCACTCAATTGTGCAATATCATTGGCAAAGTCCCATCTTCTAGGCATTTGCCCTCAACCCATACTATACCAATGTTTGTATTGCCAATACACTCCTCCTTTATCTAGTTTATGGTAATGTCAAAACAACAGCAGAGAAGAATACAACCATGTTTCATGCACATCTTAAATTAGGCACTTTAAAAATATATATATAATAAAATCAAAATAAGTAACATAAGTAATGTTTGCTCTAGTTTTCTTCCACACAGCTGGCAGAAGGCATATGCCCATATCCCTTCAGTTTGCTTTGTCTGCAAAATCATTAACTATTTCATTAAGTTACCAGCTGTTCTCAAAGGGCATGGAGGACACTTGAGAACCACAGAGAATAAATTGCCCAACTATGCTATTATTACTTGCATCTAATCCCAAATCCTGTATTCTACCAATAACAATCAAGTGACTTAGGTTTATTTGCTCAACAAATCCAAATGATTGCTCTGCTCCAGGCTGTGTGCACTTCATTTCTGCATTAGCACCTTTCTCTGTTATTCTACACTTTGTTCATGCCCCCTTCTTACTTCTTCCCTAAAGTCCCCTCCAATTTTGGAGTTGGACTGTTCTGTGTTCCCCAATTTACACCTAAGATTTGTATTTTAAAAAGTGGCATCTGTCCTTCAATTTAGTGTAACAACACCTCTTCATGAAACAAACCTGCAGCATTCTCAAAGGAAGTTTTCTGTAAGCTTTATTTGGATGAAAACGTGTAAGTTATTTGTTACTATTTTTAGCTATTTTGCCACAGTTTAAAGTTTACTTCCTTCAATAGCAATCTGGATGTTTATCTACATGTAGCTACAATCTTAGGGATCACAGATGAAAACAAAGCCTATTCTCCATTTCATATGGATTACTATCTTAAAATTACATTCCCCTTAAATAGGATCAGCTATAGTTCAGAAGTATTGAAAAACAACTTCACAAAGCAAAACCATGTGTCTTTATCTGCTTATTTTTATTAAGATGTGCTGCTCTTGCTGATTTTTTAATACGAAACTAACTTCCTGAGTTTTAGACACAGGCCGTTGAGAATTACGGAGTGGCAGCATCAACTCTAATTAAGCTTGCCACTGAATTTCTACTACAAGACTTATTCTGGTCCCTCTGCACTGCAATTGAAATAAATAAAAACTAGAGTCAAAATTGATCCAGGTAAAGGGCAGAATTTTTCTAACAATTTTTATGTGCATTTAACAATAGGTTCTCAAGTTAATACAGAGATCAGGGCTAAAATATATATATATATATTGGCCACTTTGGAGCAAACGAAAGGAAAGAAAAAGAAACACCACAGGAAGAACAAGAGGGAGAGAGATAAAACTTACT
This sequence comes from Trachemys scripta elegans, assembly GCF_013100865.1. Classification (NCBI taxonomy): domain Eukaryota; kingdom Metazoa; phylum Chordata; order Testudines; family Emydidae; genus Trachemys; species Trachemys scripta. The sequence goes on along the minus strand of NC_048298.1, from coordinate 284,894,038 downwards.
TTACCAGATTCAATAGGTTGAAATCTAGTGTTAGCAGGGCCAAAGTTTAGTGGATTAAACTCAAATTATGAAGATTTTAAACAGTAATTTCAGAAGAGCTTGTCACTTCCTGAAAGCTCACACAACCGCTGGGGATCAAAGTATTTATCTGAAAAAACAATAGTGTCCAGATATCTTCCTTGAAAAATAAATTTGGTATAAAATAATTCCTGGGGAGGTTCCATCTCTTTCCCTGGTACAGCATAAATCGGTGGGATAGTAAATTTAGAAGAGATAATGAGGTAAAATATAGGGCAAATGAGTGAGGAAAGATGGAAGTGAAAGAGGATGGTGATTCAGGGTGTAATCCAGAGTCTATTGACTTCAATGGGCTTTGGATCAAGCCTAAAAGAGGGGAGGGGAGAGAGGGGAGAATGGAAAGAACAGAGGATGAGAAATGAGAAACAAATTTACATGTAACAAAAAGGAGAGAGAAAAAGGCAAACAGAAAGAAAAATACATAAGAATCAAAAAGATGAGACTTAGGGAGTAAACAATTTTATGGTAGTATAGGAAGTTTTGTGCCAAAATACTACATAAAGCACACAAACACATTTGCTAGATGTCCAGGGACATGACTGCATAGGAGGAAGGGGCTTGCAAAATCTACATTTAAATGAAAGATGTGTACAGGAACTTTGTTCTTATAGGGATGCATCCACAGTAGGAAAAAGATGTGTTCTTAGCTTGTATTAACACATGGCTAACACAAGATAAAATTCTAGTGAAGGAAAGTTTGTAGTTTTCACATGTGTTAGGTGGTCAAGGTAAATGCGTTAGCTAACACAAGGTAAGAACATACCTTTTCTCCTAGTGAAATAAGGCTATGGACAGGACAGGAGATATATAAGACCAGAGCAGCTTGTTTTGGTAGCTTTGGTGCACATTTGGGATTTTAATAAAACCAAAAAGTTGTTTAGCCTGTTAGACACATTCTATATATGCGGACTATAAAAATCTTAATTCCTAAAATACTGGAAACTGCATCAATTATCCAGGCAGCAAAGACCAAGCTCTAAGTTTATTTGCTGTATTTACATCAATACCAAACCTAGATCTTTACCAGGTCTTAATGTCAAGGGATATGCTCCTAAACCCGTATACTGCAAAACAGACATGCATACTTTTTTTGCCTGTCTCTTTCAGATACAATTCTTCTCCTTTCACTACTCACTTCTATACAGTGTATCTGAACATGACAAAATGATACTATGCTTCATCACTACACAGGAGACTTTGAGCGACCTGATGATGACCCTCTTATTTTGATCACCCATCCTTAAATACCAGACTTCTCCACTCATCTAACATGAGCGCTATATATTCCTCTTATGCTGCCCATACCATCTAGAACAGGGGTGGGCAATCTACAGCATCTGGCCCTTCAGACTTTTTAATCTGGCCCTCAAGCTCCTGCCAGGAAGCGGGGTCTAGGGCTTGCCCTGCTCCACATGTGCCATGGCTCCCGGAAGCAGTAGCATGTGCCCCCTCCGGCTCCTACGCGTAGGGGCAACCAGGGGGATCCACACACTGCCCCCACCCCAAGCACCATCCCCACAGCTCCCATTAGCCACCCACCGAACCCCTCCCACCCTTGGTCCCACACTCCTGCACCCCAGAACCCACCCCCCCAGCCAGAGCCCTCACCCCCCCACCTCAACACCCTGCCCGAGCCCAGAGCCCCCTCCTGTACCCCAAACTTCTCCTTTCCCCCCCCCCCCCCCCGAGCCCACACCCCAGTCGGAGCCCTCACCCCAACCCCCACTTTCATGAGTATTCATGGCCCGCCATACAATTTCCATACCCAGATGTGGCCCTCAGGCCAAAAAGTTTGCCCACCCCTGTTCTAGAATATCCTCACTGTCCCATATAAATCCTTGACTCTTTTTATAATTGTGATGATTTGGGGGAAATCTATGTACAATTTAAAAATTCTGTTAGAGATTATGAATTCTCTGTATGTTTAAACTCTTATGATTAACTTCACTGTATCCACACCTCATACTCCTTGCAGTAAGGAGACAAAGAGGGGTGTCTTTCTGAACAGGACCTTTGTTAAAGACCAACCCCTGGCTAGATCTTGCCCAAACAGAACAATGGGATGGCTGCATCCTAAGTGAAACCAGTTTTCTCCACTTATCTATGGATACCTAAAGTTTTAAGGAGTGGAAAACTCCCGGAAGGAAACAAAAAGACAGATGATGTCAGAGCAGGGGTTAAAAACACAAAGGCTGTGAAGTTGAAGAGGGACTCACCAAGAGATTCAAAGGGGAAGGTTTCTGAGCAAGAGGGGGCCTGTTGACTATGGGAGTAGCCAAGGCTAAAAGGAAGCTGCAATAGCAAAGTTACATAGTTATGACTGAGCATTCAACCAATTCTGTGCTTCTGTGCCTCTCTATTTTTTCAGACATTTATACCTTTCCACTAAAATCATCATTTGAATGCAAATTTCTTAAGCTTGTTCTCTGTCCAAATGAGACATTATTATTATTATTATTATTATTTTTAAATGATGGTGGCAATATACAAAACACATTTAAAATAGACCTTGTTCTTCAGGCATTAGAGTGCAGACTATAATAAAAAATGTCAGTAAGTCAAGAATACAAGATACTGAAGACATAAGTACAATATTATGTTAAAATATGTCATTTATTCTAGAATCCAGTTACATTTTAAAGGATAAATAATATAATGTAAATAATAAAGTAGAATGGAAGAAAGCAAATATGAATTCAAGAGGCAGCCATTAGCAACTTAGCACATATATAGTGCATTGAAAACAAAGTGTTGAACATGTATTAACTAATTAATCTAATTAGTACTGCATATTACTAACCATCTAGAGACACAAAGTAATTGCATCTCTGATACTGAGCAAAAGCACGGGTATACAAAGTAGTCAAGCACCAAGTTTTATTTGCGTAGAAGATACCAACTCGTCAGTCTTTTGAATCAAAAACTTCAAACAGGATCTAGATCTCAGAAGTAAACTGTTCTCACAAGAACTAGCTGATCATATTTAAAAAAATCTCATATCATAATTAAGAAAATGGACATATACAAAGACCAATACAAATTGCTGAGCCAGGTTTCATCACATATTTCACATAGCATTCATCCACCAGATTATTTTCACTATCTATTTAAGGTTCTTATTCAACCCTCATCCCTATAGTGTCTGAGCACCTCCATCACCAACATAGGATCACAAATATAATTCCTCCACAAGTATATTCTGCATCCTTTACAATGCTGACAGACCCAGCTCTCACACCAACAAGCTGCTGAGACTCTCCACAGCAAATCTTACAACCGGCTGGATTTTGGAAGGTTTTAATCCTTCCGGGGGTGGGAGGGGAGAGAGAAGCAAGAACTTCTGTAGAGTGGCATAATTTTAATGCTAATAGTGACACTGCAGTGAATGAGTTTTAGTGTAGCAAAACAGATCAGACACTTAAACAACAAAAAGGAGGACAGTGACATGAAAAAATGAGCGCGCCAAAAGAAACAGTAATAAAAACCAAGGAGAAAGATTTTAATGTTCAGGGGAGGAAGGATGAAAAACAAAATATGAAAGCCAGGTTGGGTAACTGAAACCTCTCTACCTGAACAGAAAAAAAAAAGCCAGAAATAAAGGGAAAAAAGACAAGAGAGGCTAAGGGAAAAATACAGTACTAAAATTCTGTCAGGCACTCTGATGGACTAAACCAATGTTAATATAGCAGTGGATTTAAAATATTTTAAAATTATATTTTAAAACATATGTAAAATCCAAAAAAGACTAAGAACAAAAATGTAAACAGATGCAAGACCAAAAAGAAAATAAATATTGAAAAAAAAAAAACAGCTTTATTTTCTCCTGAAAATGATCACTAAGCAATGGAAGAAAAGCAGCAGGAAATAGTGTCAGAAAAGAAAAACAGTTATAGAAAAGAAACTGAAAGAAGTGNTCAGCCCCCCGCCGGCCCCGCTCAGCCCGCTGCCGGCTGAATGACTGGAACCCCAGACCAGCAGCGGGCTGAGCAAGGCTAGTGGCTGGAACCCCAGACAAGGATCACACTAAATTGATAAGATCTGCATTTTAATTTTATTTTAAATGGAGCTTCTTAAATATTTTAAAAACCTTATTTACTTTAAATACAACAATAGTTTATTTATATAATATAGACATAGAGAGAGACCTTCTACAAACGTTAAAATGTAATACTGGCACACGAAACCTTAAATTACAGTGAACTTGGCACACCACTTCTGAAAGGTTGCTGACCCCTGGACTAAGTAATTTCCTAATAAAGTATAATCTGTTGTATTATCTCTTTTCAGCATTTAGTCAAGGAACCGCGACAGCCTTTGCTCTAACAAAATTACTCTAATTTATTACAAATAGAAATTAAAGTTAAAACATCTCAAGCATCGAATCATATTAAGATGATAAACTCTTCCCCTATTTGGGGGCATCAAATTAAACTGCTTATGAAATAATATATAAAAGCCATTTAACCTAATGTGAAAGTTAGCCCCACACGGAAATCTTGTGTAAGTTCAATCCTCTGATAATTGACTTAGTGAATTACCGCTCCATGTCCTTAGTTATTTGGATCCATACTTTCAATAAAACCATTAACGAAGCAAATCACAAAACATTCACATTTTGTCCTGACAAGTTTTTAAACTGGAAAAACTGCCCTATTATAAACAGCTTCTCACAGGGTGGAAACTAGCATCAGCAAGAGGAGGGGCAGGGAACACTGCAGACCAGCTCTGGTTTGGACAGTGGCAGAAACCTGAGCTTATGAACACTGGACAAAGGTGTTCGTGGATGAATAGTTTTCTTATTATTCAACCAGATAGCTATCTTGCTCAGGTTCTTATTCAACCTGATATTCTATGATGACTATCATTATCAGATTATTCTAAAAGATGGGAAAGAGTTGAAGGAAGTCAAGCAGTATATTTACTTTTCTTTTTTTTAAATGCCAGCCAACTGGGCCACCCAGACCACCCCAGCACATTTCTGCCACATTACACGTGAAGGGTCGAATGTCCCTCAGAATCTCTAGCAAGCATGGAAACTAAATTACAGGGTAAAAAAGTGGCAATGCTACAAAAATCTCTAGCATCTACAGAAGACAGCTGAGATCAAGACCCCAACTCTATACTCCTTGCAACACATAAACCCCTTATCAACTTCCTCATGGGAGTATGGAATCAAGCTCTGTGTCAGGGAAAGTTATCCACACTTGAATGTCAAGTGTTTAAAGCAGAGATCTACCTAGATAAAACTAAGTGATAAAGTACAATTATAAAAGAAAAAAACTGGTGAAGAAATTGAGTGTGGGGTTCACAACTACAGGAAACTGAAGAATTTGGAAGGCCAGGAATGAGCACGGAGTATTTGGGTGCTTGGGGTTGAAAAGAGAATAGAGCATGATGAGGTTCATGGGACTTGATAAATTCTTAAACTAAACCAGGGGTAGGTAACCTATGGCACACGTACCAAAGGCAGCACGCGAGCTGTTTTTCAGTGGCACTCACATGGCGCCGAGGTCCTGGCCACCGGTCCGGAGGGCTCTGCATTTTAATTTAATTTTAAATGAAGCTTCTTAAACATTTTAAAAAACTTATTTACTTTACATACAACAATAGTTTAGTTATATATTATAGACTTACAGAAAGAGACCTTCTAAAAATGTTAAAATGTATGACTGGCACGCGAAACCTTAAATTAGAGTGAATAAATGAAGACTCAGCACACCACTTCTGAAAGGTTGCCAACCCCTGAATTAAACCATCAAAGAAATCCAATGTACCCTATGTCAAACTCAGGAGCGACTTTATGCTGTGGTTTATGTTTTGCTGTTAATTTAACAATAAAAACCCAAGGAAAGGGAAAGTTATGAACTTCAATCAAGTGCGTGCGCTTAGGATAAAACTTAAGACACTTCACAATATGAATGCTCGATTTTCACCTACTATCACAGTGATACCTGCAGACATGTTTACATACATTTCCAGCAAAGTAATTTTGTAACCAATATATAAAGGGAATACTTTTCAGACTTCATCTGTTTTTACACTGACAGGAATTATGTTCCTATTCTAAGCATGAAGGTTTAAAAAACAGGCTTCAGACAAGACATCTAATATATTTGCTTGTATCATATGAGGTTTCTTAAAGGCACAGAAGCTGAATTTTGTAAACCTTTACACTGTATACCTTAACAGGAGTATGAATTCTTACTTAAAAAGAGAAGTTAATATGAACCAGTCAGAACACACCATATTTACTGTAACATTGAGGGGTTCAGAACAATTGTCCAGTGATTCATGATGAAATGCTACGTGGGTGTGAAACTTAATTGATCTGACCTACCACAGTTGCAGTCGTTCACATTGGAAAACCTGGAGAAAATAGATTTGATACCTAAAAGCAAAAAGTTACTTCAGCAGCTGCTTCAAGTATTTTTCCATATTCTTGGTAATGAAGTAGATGAAAACCTGTCTATTACTACTGTTTTCAGCAGAATTAATGGGTTTTTTTATGCATTTTTCTCTATTTGTACTGACATATTTTCACAGTCGTGGGAAATTGGGGCGGGGGGGCAGTCAGACAATAACTATTTAATGACTGCAGACACTGAGATTCAAAAAGTTAAAGCTTTCTAACCTTGAAAACAAATTGTCAACCTCACGTCAAAATATACAGAGAAAATATCCTTAAATCAAACTCTAATAAATTCTCAAGCAGCATTTTTCTTATTTTGCCTACCTGTAAATAGATTACCATCTACAGAAATATTTTTTGTCAGTTTGTGTAAAGTGAAATTGGTATTTACTGACATTTACTGATAAAAATCTAATCCTTCCAAGCCTAATTATTACCAGACACTTGTCCAGATGCATCTGCTATATCTCACTTCTGAAGTTTATTAGTTTGTGAGTTTTCATTAGGCAGACCCAGGAGTAACAATGTAAATGGGACGTGTTCATTAGCAGCTATGAACAAAATATACACTAACTCAGTGTTACAGCACATAAAATTAATACAATTTAGGAAAGCAGTTTCAGTTAATAGATGATCAAATATTTAAAATTTCATTAAGTTGTTTCCAGAGTCAGTCAGACAAAAGACAGAGACAAAAATCAGTCAGTCTTAATTATCTTTCTTTTAGATCTTTCAGATCAGATAGTCTGTTCTACTGATAAATTAATTCATTGCACTGATGTTGCTCTTACAGATGAGCAGAATTACCGTGGATCACTAAATTATGGGTATATACAATTCTTCTGAAAACCGATATGTGGCAAACTGTTCAAACTCTGTTCAATAACCACCACCTTAAAAAACAGAATTTGAAGAAATAAACAGACTGTAAATATTAAAATATCAAAGTCTTAATGTAAGATCATTCTTGGGTTTATAATTGTAGGGTTCCATCCTCTCCCAGTTCACATTGCGTGTACCTTGCAAAAATCTGCACACAACTATTTGCCAGTGTGTATTGTTAATTGGAATAGATGGTTAAGGGTTAAAAACTGGAATCTGCTTTATGCTAAATGCACCTGATGTAACAAAACTCATTACTTGTAATGTATAAAAATTTGAAAGCACAAGAAAGTAAGGAAATATACATGGGGACTCCCATACTACTGGGAGAATTCTGGTGTATCAACTCAAAATACAGCACTAAATACAAAACAAAGTACATTATGTCTTGATTCATTATTTTTGACACCGCAAAACCGTAGCTGGGTTCTTCTGCTGAAACACACTATTAGCAGATGTTGGAATTGAGCCCTGCTAACTCACTGGAGCATGTGCAGCTCATTAACCTACCCTGGATATAAGGGAGGTGGAAGAGGCCCCTCTGGTCAGAAGAAGCTTAAATCTGGGGCTGAGCAGTCCTAAGGATAAACCCTAGGAAGTGTCATACGCTGGAGTTTGTCTAGTTAATTTGTTAATAAGTCAAACCCCAGAATTTTTGAATCTACAGAGCATGTGTTCATTGTTTCCAAGCAGGATAGGAATTCAATTTAAAAAAGCTAAGGAAATCACAGACAATATTTTTTGCGATGCAACAAAGAAAAAGCTGACTGACACCCCTTTTCCCACACAAACAGAAGAATAGTGTAAAACTACAAAAATGCTGGGAAAATATACAACGCACTGTGAAAGAACTACTGAAATGAAAATTCTCTACTGGATCCAGGGACAGTTCTCCTGAGTATCCTTACTGACAACAATTCTACTACTTCTCAAACAGGCATTTCTGCCTTTTTTTTTTTTTTTTTTTTCTTTTTCTTTTTGGTTTTTTTTCAGCTGTGTGTGTGTCACGTGACAATGGAACTCAAAAAAGACCCCAAAACATATGTGAATTGATTTCAAAAGTTTCACAAAGTACCAACAATGAAGAACTGTTTTATAGGCTGAGAAATAACAAGACCTTTCAAAAAGGATGTTGAATACTTGGTCTAGATACAATGGTGTAAAATAGGCTATTTCATTCTATTCCCTATGTTTGTGAAATCAAAGTTCTACTAGATGTAGCAGAGATCTGTGATATACTTTGCATACTCATTTCAATAAAGAAGTGTTGTTTTTTTAAAACTGTAGACTGGGACAATCCTCAGAGACCTAGCAAAGATAAAGAGGCCACATCCTCTTACCCAACAGTAACTACACTAATGGTTCCAGGCAAAATCTTTAAGTCTTTGTGCACATTTTGTCCAGAAAGAACTCCTATTTATATCATTAATTGAAGTCAATGGGAGTTTTTATGAACAAGGATTAAAGCTCCATGATTTGAGCCACTGAGGAAGATCAATTTCACTTCCAATTAATCCTTCAGTGAGAGACTTTACAGAAATACTGGCACATCTTTGCTTTCCCTCTGACAAGAGCTCCCCTAAATCTCCTCTCTCTGTGCAACAGTTCAACAAGGTATGAGTTAGCAGCTATTATGATGAAGCAGAAGTGAGCTTTCTTTTGTTTCTCCAATGCCCAGGTCATAGGTTCACAAGAATTGTGTGTGCCAAAAACCATTTCCATTTGACTGTTTCCCCCTTTCCCCTTTGCCTCATCACCACTGCTAAAGTTTCCTTCCTTCCTGCTGCAGGCTTCTTCTTTCACAAGTTATCAGATACCCATGGAAATCTGTGTGTTAATGAGAAGGAGGTGTTTTCTCAGTGTAATAATTGTGTTAATAGTTAATGACTGGTCACTGATTAACTAGAACTTTACTGCTGGGGGAATTCTGCACCACAGCACATGCCCAGAATTTATGTCCCCCACAGATTTTTTTGCTTCCCACAGAAAAATGACTGTCTGATGGGGAAGCAAAGGGAAGCCACAAGAGCGGTCATGCAACCCTTCCCTGCAGTATGTTTCAGGTGCCCAGGACAGCCAGCAGAGAGGTAAATCACTGTGGGGCAGGAGGAGGTCCTGGAGAGATCTGACTAGTGGCTCCTACCCTGTGCTGGGCTCAGCTGCTAGTCCTCCCCAGCACAACCGGGACGGATGGGACTTCCTCTTCCCCTGTATGGCATCTGGGGCCGTGTCAGACCCATCCCCAGATTTCTCCCCCAGCTGTGGGAAGCTCTGAAAATTCCCACAGCGTGCTTCCTATACCCCTCTCTCCTCAGCTGCAGGGGGAGGGATCTCTGTACAGGGAGCTGTTCTCCCATCCACCCAACCCCCATGCATGCAGACCCTTTCATAACCAGACCCTCTGGCCGAGCCTCCCCCCTACACCTCCCCCCAACCAGTCCCACTCCCCCTGCACCTGGACCACCCTGACAAGCCACTCGCAACACCACCCAAACGAGCCCTAACCAGCTGCATATGGAACCCCACTCCACTGAGCTCCACTCCCCCAGCATCTGGACCCCTCCCACACCGAGACCACCCTGCCAAGCTCTATCCTCCCCAACCCAGACCCCCCTGCTGAGCCCCAACCACCTTCACCTGGACCCCCCTGCAGAGTCCCGTTGTCATTGCACCCAGAACCCTCCAACAAGCCCCTGTGCATCCAGATCTGCCCCACACCCAGATCCCCCACTGAGCCGCCTGCACCCAGATTTCCCCACACAGAGCCCTCTCAACCCACACCTGGATCCCCCCACACTAAGCCCCTCCACTTGGATCCTGCCTTGTTGAGCATGCCTGCCCATACCGGATGCAACTGACATGGAGGGGCAGGTCCCTGGGGTGTTTCTGGGGCAGGCCCGGTCCTTACGCTATGTCAGGGTTGGGTGCAGCCTCACTGCTGAGTCCATGTCCTGGGGTGGGGAGCTGCACAGTGATCTCCCACCTCTGCACAGCCAGTGGCTTGTGCTCCCCACTGCCATGCTGTAGCCTCCACATTTATTTGACAAATAAAATTTGCAGAATTTTAAAATATTGTGTGCAGAATTTTTAATTTTTTGGCACAGAATGCCCTCAGGAGTAGATCTTCTGTTCCATGGTATTTTGGTGGTGTGCGTTCACCTGGGAAGATGTTTTAGAATTTGACTGGAACTCATTAACTTCCTGGATTATTATGGTTGCTTCCTTTTGACTAGAAAGTGGGAGACTTCTGATCTCAGCCTGGAAGATGGGTTGGTAAATCCTAGATTGATGTAAGCAATATGAAGTCTGCAAATCAGATTCAGGATGTGACTGGATATGTGTGGAGGTGAAAGTACCTATGAGAAACAGGGTACAAAGCGTGAAGAGTAGGTTTTAGGTCACTGTAGCAAAGGTGTTGTCAATATGGGTACTGAAGTCTCCCAGAACGATAAATCTTGGGAACTTAATTATCACACCAGACAACTTCTCAGTTAATTCTACTAAGAGATTTTTGCTGTTTAACAGCCTATACAGTTGCAGGCTGTATCTGATGAATTTGTCCTTGGATTCAGATTTTTACCATCTGTCAATTTCCCATGCCTCTTCATCTTATTCCTTCCACTGTTAAATTTACGACAACTGAATGTTTTAAAAAACATAGGCCAGATTTTCAAGAGAGCTTAGCACTATCCACTCCCATTTAGGCACCAAAATGTGATCAAATTGGAGTTGCTGGGTCCTGAGCAGTTCTGATAATCTGGCTGATATTTATTTGAACCACTATTTGCTATACCACATATTATGTTCTACATTTTAGGATGTTTGTACAGTTTGTGAAAGGTGCTATATAAATTTGAATTGCACTAAGTACAAGGTCTTATAAAACTTTGTTTTCCAGGATTATTTTATTTTACAAAGACATTTATGCAAAAAGTACAGTACTACTTTACTAAGAAATAATCTGTAAATTTTTATGTATTCATGGAAACTTTAGTGATGTTATATAAGTGAAGTGAATTATGTAATTACACACTGCTCCTTAACATCTCAGGACCTAATAGAATAAATGTTTATATTACTTACTTCATACAAATGTCAACACTGAAGTTAGTCCATGAAGATAAAATCAACTTCTTTAATATCCTAGTTTCTCTGCACTTACACTTAAAGCTGTAACGCGATTATGGAATAGGACTAAACTTTTGTACTTTTATCCTCTCAAATGCACATGGATGTTTCTTAAGCACGTGCTGAGACACCATTATACCTCTGATGTTTCACTTAAACTCTACTCTTACTTTTAAAACTTGTTGGTACTAAAACTGAAACACTATAAACTTGACAGAACTTAATATTTACAGGTTGAAGAAATTGAATATGCTTTAGCAACTTGCAAAAACTTTTCTACCAAACGTTCCATTAGGAAGGTAAAAATTCATATTCTTCTGAAAAGTTAAGAGACACAGACATTCCCAGTTGTTGTCATGGGTACAATTGCGGAGAAAAATGTCATTGTGTCCCTACAGATAAATGCATATGCCAAATACTCAGAATATATTGTGGGTAAAACCACAGATGTTCAACATTTTCACATTAAAGAGGAGTTTCCTCTCTAAATATATACTGAATACAAAGTTATTTTTAACTAAAAAGGTTGTGGCATGAAAAAAAAGAACAGACCAGGCAGTTTTTAAAAAAAAGTTGGCACTTTCATAGTTCATGATGTAATGGAGGAAAAAATATTATGGAACAATAGTATGAGTAAAGGATCGTCAAACCAACTTTGAGTTGTCTGGGTTTTGTCAGTCCATGTACAAATGTGATGTTTAACTACACTGTAACTCTACTTCATAGGGTGGTGGTGGATTGATTTTTTTTTTTTTAAACTCAGATTGTAAAATGTTTAGGGCAATGAGGTGCTGACCGTGATGGGGTCTCTAGATATTACTGCAATACAGATAACTGTAAAGGTGTAAATTCTTGCAGTATGTAGGCATTTTTATTTGGAAAAGAAGTAAGGTAAGTTGAATCACTCCCTACTCTTCCTTCCTCTCCACAGAGGTGCTCACTGCAAAGACAGATTTTAAAAAATTTGAGGAGATCCAAACATGAGGCATTTTTCCTCATGCCCTTTTCCCACAACCCGACTGTTAGGTATAGGAGGAAATAAGTTGTCTCCAATCCCCATAGGTCCCTTTCTGCCTTACGTAGGGTTATCATACGTACGGATTTTCCCAGACATGTCCGGATTTTTGCTCCTCAAATCCCCATCCGGGGGGAATTGCCAAAAAGCCGAACATGTCCGGGAAAATGCTAGCATCCCTGCCCCAGTCCCCTGCTTACCTGAGCGGCTCCGGCAGGCTGCGAGCTGCAGGAGGATTCCCCGCTGCGGCGGCAGCGGCGGCTGCTGCTCCCCCCAGACACCTCAGCTCTGTGCAACTGAAGAGCAGAACTGCCCGAGCGCTACCGGCTTCACGGTTTGCCAGGCAGCCCCCAGACCTCCAGACCCTGCGCCCTCGGCCGGGCGCTTCCCCTCCCGGGCTCCAGCTGCGCTGGGGAAATGCCCGACCAGGGGCACAGCGTGTCTGGAGGCTGCCCGGAAAACCATGAAGCCGGTAGCGCCTGGCCAGCTGTTTCGCGTTGCTGGGAGGGAGGAGGGGGAATGCGGGGCACTCAGGGGAGGGGGCGGAGACTTTGGGGAAGGGGTGGAGTTGGGGCGGGGCCAGGGCAGGGAAAGGGCAGAGTTGGGGCGGGGACTTTGGGGAAGGGGCGGTGTTGGAGCGGGGCCATGGCCCTGTGGAGTGTCCTCTTTTTTTAAAACCTTAAATATGGTAACCCTACCTTAAGTTTTGCTACACGTTAGTTGCAACAACAGTGCTAAAAATGGAGTTCTTGGTATGAACCAGGTGGGGAAGGCAGAGACTCTCCTAGCACAGAGAGACATTTAAGCTCCTTCTACCAGTAATGAACTAGGGACCAAACATTTTCTTTCCACACATGTTACCACTATTATAAGTGCAAGCAGAACTAAAGGCACCCCGCTCACCTCAGTGGGTTCCTAATACAATATTCATGTGTTAACTCAATAAAACATCCTTCTTTAGAAGGAAGAGCTGAGTTTCAAGCCAATCCACAACCCAACCATAATAAAAACACCATAACAGAGGCTCAAACTACACATATACCCCAAATTTAACAACAACAAAAACAGTCACAGGACCTAAAAAAGTTAGGCTACGTCCTCACTATGGGAGGGTGCGAGGGGGGGATTGATTTAAGATACACAAATTCAGCTACGCGAATAGCGTAGCTGAATTTGACGTATCAGAGCCGACTTACCCCGCTGTGAGGATGGCGGCAAATCGACCTCTGCGGCTCCCCCGTCAACGACACTTACTCCTACCTGCCCTGGTGGAGTACAAGCGCCGATTCAGTGATCGAATGTCGCATCCCGACGAGACGCGATAATTCGATATCTGAGAGATCTATTTCTACCCGCTGATTCAGGCGGGTAGTGTAGACGTAGCCTCAGTTTAAATTTTGCTCATTATACCAAAGTCAAAATAGATAGAATTGCCTACATTTCTAGTAGTTTGATTTAAAAATTCTTACTTTTTTCCTAATTGAAACAAAGAAGATATAAACCTCATACTTCAGGGCAAAAGGCAGACGCTAACAGTTGGGGATTAAGAAGAAACTTACCTTATGGCCAGTTATTCCATAAATGGGCACCACAGAGTTTCTGGCACATTGAACTGAACTAGAAGGCCAATGTTGTATTCCTAGGAATACTATATACATCATTTTCACTTTACATATTATGGAATTTATGCTTCTTACACATTTGTTCAATAATATTCTGTATAAGCAATACTTCTAATTACTGCAGCAATTTACAGATTATCTTTTAAACCAGAAGAGCCAGAAGCCATTTTTGTAAATGAGTTAATAGTTTCTGCAGAAAATGATGTGACTGTGTGGGAAAAGGTGTTAGAACTCCCAAGTTGAAAGTGGCTGCTTTACATGATATATTGAACACATATACCATGCCTTCTGTTTTTTTTTTTTAATGTTTTATTGCTTATCCATTATTGTTAGAAGGAAAATATGTTTTAGATTGTTATGACAGGGGAATAAAAATGATTGAGCTACTTAGTTAATGTTTTTACATTCTATTGTTTTTCTAAAACAGGTTGGTAGAATTTTGTATGTGAATTTCATTGTACACCAAATCAGGATACCAGGGCATAGTGATGGGTCCTGGTATGGTAAAGTTTCAATAGCTGCGCACTTGGCTTGGGTAAGTATTACTGCCTGTTGTAAAAGTGCTAGATAGGTAATAGGGTCAGAATTCTGTGCTAAAGCAGAACACCTGCTTTGCCTATTTGCACATCAGTACTTGGAATGCCCTTCCCTCTCTGTTAGCTTTGGGATCTTATCAAAATCTTTTAACACCTGTATGTGCTCTCAGAGTTCTTTTATAAAGTGTATCTGTAATTAACTAAAATTAACATTCCAATAACTTAACCATAGTACAATGTGTACAGATCCAAAAGGTGTGTTGGGCAGTATTAAGTGTTCAGTTGATATCTTTACTTATCGGGGTAGGGCTTTACATTATTATGCTCTTCTAAGCCCACCCGTATTCCGATTCATTGTAAGCTGGAGAATCTTTTTCTGCCTGAGGGACGACTGCCTCTATGCTGAGCAAGGCTTTTTGCTCCATTCAGGGAGCCAGTCTTTTTTTCTGCTTTTGGCTCATTGAAGATCTTAGGGTGAGAACATAGGAACAGCCATACTGGGTCAGACTGATGGTCCATTGAGCCCAGTATACTGTCGCCTGACAATGGCCAGTGGCAAATACTTCATAGGGAGTGAACAGAAAAGGGCAATTTACTGAGTGATCTACTCTCTGTCATCCAGTCTCAGCTCCTGGCAGTCAGAGGTCTACGGGTACCCAGAGCATGGGGTTGCGTCCCTGACCATCTTGACTAATAGCCATTAATAGACCTATCCACCATGAATTTATCTAAATATTTTCTGAACCCAGTTATAATTTTGGCCTTCACAACATCCCCTGGCAATGAGTTCCACTGGTTGACTGCATTGTGTGGAGAAGTTCTTATGTTTGTTTTAGACCTTCTGCCTGTTAATTTCATTGGGTGACCCCCGGTTCATGTGTTAGGTAAATAACACTTCCATATTCTTTTTTTTTTTTTTGACACCATTCCTGATTTCGTAGACCTCTATCATATCAGTCATCTCTTTCCTAAGATGAACAGTTTCTCCTCATATGGAAGCTATTCCATACTCCTAATCATTTTGTCACCCTTCTCTGTACTTTTTTCAATTCTCTTATAACTTTTTTGAGATGGGATGACCAGAATTGCACTCAGTATTTAAGGTGTGGGTGAACCACGGATTTATATAGTGGCATTATGACACTTTCTGTCGTCTTATCTATCCCTTTTCTAATGGTTCCTAACTTTGTGAGCTTTTTGACTGCTACTGCACATTGAACAGATGTTTTCAGAGATGACTCTAAGATCTCTGTTTTGAATGGTAACATAATTTAGATCCCAGCATTTTGTATGTATAGTTGGGATAACATTTTCCAATGTGCATTTTTCAACGTTGAGTTTCATCAGCAAGTGGAATATGAAGGAGCAGATGAGCCCACGGAAAATCCAGAAAAGAAATTTGAGGTTGAATTTTTTAATTTGTGATGGATAAAGCAATATCTGCCATTGATTAAAGGTTTAATACCTTACAAGCACATCATGAAGAGTTTGGATTTTTGTATGACATAACTAAATTCAACAAAATAGGAAAACAAGAGCATCTAATGACAAAGTGCAAGAACCTAGAGAGCCTCCTGAAGCACGGTGATAGTTTTGATTTAAATGGACTTGAACTGTACAAAGAATTGAGTACATTGATGACAATGTTGACACATGCAAAATCAATGATGGACATTGTACAGTTTATTCATACCAGCAAACTTGTTGACATATATCCTAATGTGTACATTGCCTCTAGTATTCTACTGACAATTCCTGTAACAATAGCATCAGGGGAACGGAGTTTCTCAAAACTAAAGCTCATTAAAAACTATCTCCGCTCTACGAGTCAGGAATGCTTGACTGGTCTTGCTATTCTTGCAGTCAAACAAGACATCACTTTGTCTTAAGGCCTAGTCTTCACTTACCGGCTGGTCCGGAGGCACGCCATCGATGTTCTGGGATCGATTTATCGCGTCTGGTTAAGACGCGATAAATCGATCCCGGATCGATCCCGGAAGTGCTCACAATCGACGCCGGTACTCCAGCTCGCCGAGAGGAGTACGCGGCGTCGACGGGGGGAGACTTCCGGCCGCGTCTGGACCGCGGTAAGTCCGGAGTAAGGTACTTCGAATTCAGCTACGTTATTAACGTAGCTGAATTTGCGTACCTTAGTCCGAAGTCCGGACTAAGTGTAGACCAGCCCTTTGTCTTTGTCATATGATGACATTATTACTGATTTTGCAGCCAAAAAAGCCAGAAAGATTGCTTTTAATTAAAAACATAACCTTGTTTCAATACCTCTTCATAGAAATTTCCAATAAAATGTTGACAAATTTAAAAAAAATTATTTGCATCATTCTGTCAATAAATCAGAATTTTTTCTATAGCACTACTTCTTTAGTGCAAGTACAGTGCATCGACTTTATAGTGTGCTTAATTAGTTTAAACTGGTTTTAATACAGTGCATGTGGCAAGTTTTCCAACACTGTAAACTTATGTTTGTGTTGCTAAAAGCAAGTCGGGCATAGGGGCACCAGTTTAATAATACTGCATAGGGCACCGTAAATCCTAAGGACGGCCCTGCTCACACCAAAGACAATGCTGACAACCAATTCTCTAGTAAACTAACTAAAGATTTATCAGCTAAAACAAGAAATGAATTATTGAGAGGTTAAAACAGGTAAAATACATTAGACAGGTGAGTTAAAGTTTGTAAGTCAAAAATGATAGCAGAGATGTAGTAATCTCTCAGTTTCCCAAAAACTTTTCAGGGAACCCAGATGTTTCTGGGGATCTCCATTTTGCATTTGGTATCTTCCCCGTAAGAGTCCAAAATAGTCAGAGATACAGGACCATTCCTTAAATCAATATTTATAGCTTCTTCTCCAGAAAACAATCTGAACAGTGTCTTCACTCACGTGGGTTCAAGAAGTAGGAAATGCACTGTGAATTTCCATTGTTGAACACAATGGCCCTCGATTTGAAGTTGGCGGATCTTTTTCATTTAGATTTCCAAGGCTCCAACTGCATTTGATGGGTAATTTAATTACAAGGATATACACAATGTAATAGCAAACAATAATCTTTCGTGAGGTTTACAATCAAGTACATTCTTCACCTTAACACTAGCACACACACTTAATGTCAGGTTAACTAGTTACAGGGATATGCATAATGAAATGCAATAGAAATCAACAGGATACAGATAAGTGAAGATAATACCATTAACATTTCTTTAGAAATAAGCTAACACACAAGTGAATTGGCCTGATTACACTACAATACTTTTTGACACTCCATTAGTATATGAATGAATTAGCCTGCAGACCTGTCCTGAGCTGGCACCAGGGTAGACAGCATCACACCCTACACTGCAGTTTGCTGTAACTGTGGTGTTCAAATTGCACTGTACCCATGAGTGCATCTCTGTCTCTATCCTGTATTGCTACGCCCACAAGTTTCCAAGAACAGTCAGCACGTCTGTCCCCATCCTATTCCCAGGATTTTGGTACTTCATGTTGTGCTGTTTCCCATGCCTTCTATGAACCTAACAAAGAGGACAGATCCCTCACTCTCATAGACCTTGGGAGACCCCAACCTGAAGCAAATACTCACTAGCAACCAGACACCACACAACAAAAACACTAACCCAGGAACCAAACCCTGCTACAAACCCCGGTGGCAACTCTGTCCACATATCTATTCAAGGGACACCATCACAGGACCTAAGCACATCAGCCACACCATCAGGGGGCTGATTCACCTGCACATCCAGCAATGTGATATATGCCATCATGTGCCAGCAATGCCCCTCTGCCATGTACATTAGCCAAACCAGACAGTCTCTACGCAAAAGAATAAATGGACACAAATCTGACATCAGGAATCTCTCTGGTCACTGAACAACAGACCTAAAAGTGGCAAATCTTGAACAAAAAAACCTTCAAAAACAGACTTCAAAATGAAGATGCTGAACTGGAATTAATTTGCAAACTAGATACCATCAGATTAGGCCTTAATAAAGACTGGGAGTGGTTGGGTCACTACAAAACCTAAACTTAATTTCCTCAATACTAATTTCTTCCTACTGTTACTCACATCTTCTTGTCAACTGTCTGTAATGGGCCATTCTCTTACCACTTCAAAAGAGATTTTTCCTCCCTTGGTATCCTGCTGTTAATTGATTTATCTCATTAGACTGACCTCACATTTGGTAAAGCAACCCCTATCCTTTCATGTATTATACCTGCTCCTGTATGTTTCACTCCATGCATCTGATGAAGTGGGTTCTAGCCCACGAAAGCTTGTGCCCAAATAAATGTTAGTCTCTAAGGTGCCACAAGGACTCCTCGTTGTTTATATTCCCCTGAAGTACTCAGGTTGCTGCTTGCATAGGCTACAATTCAGCACAGATCACTAGGTTTTTCATACTGAGGGAGATTATAATGACTAACAAAATTAACTCTTGATTGCTTTGAAATGGGTTTTCACTCTAATATCAGCTCCTAAAGATACAAGTCCTTGCTCAGTCCAGAATGAGTTTTTATAGCCAAATTATAAATCCCTAAGACTAGATGTTTGTAATAGAAATGTTAAGATGGTCTTTAAAAGAACAGGAGTACTTGTGGCACTTTAGAGACTAACAAATTTATTTGAGCATAAGTTTTTGTGGGCTACAGCCCACTTCATCACAAAAGCTTATGCTCAAATAAATGTGTTAGTCTTTAATGTCCCACAAGTACTCCTGTTCTGTTTGCGGATACAGACTAACATGGCTGCTACTCTGAAACCTTTAAAAGAATAGTAAAAATGGTACTGGTATAATAAGTGATGTACTGTCAGGATACTGCCTGAACTACAGGCTTAGCCCTTCGTCCTAAATCTTAAAATTAAAAGGAACATTGCTGAGGATGTGAATACCCTCATTGCTGAGACATACAGTACCTAAAAAGGAGTGAAGAGTTATGACAACAAGGAATTCTCTAACTGACAGCACACAGAATTTCCCATGTAAGCTCCATTCTCTAGGGTAAAATTCAAGTGCTGCACTCAGTCAGATTTAAGAGGTTGTTTAAAAAAAAAAAAAGAGAGAAAAAGACTAATTAGCACTATATTGTTAAGTGGTGTGTGACTTGCAGCCCTTCTACCTTAAAATAAAGTACTTTTGCAATTAAAACAAAAGCCATCATTAAATGTAACGTCAGAACCTTTTTCTTTATTTATACCTCTGAGATGAATAATCATTTTGTACATTGCACAGCTACCTAGGGGGGAAAAGCTCTACTGCAAATGTTTCTAAGACAGCAGTATTATATCCCTGTATGTATTCTCCGAATTTATTCATTTTATTTTAATCAAAATACACCAAATACAATATGTATTTTTCTGCAGGTTTCAGGCATAATTTTTTTCTATATTCTAGTCTAGACCATGATTAAATTACATCACATCTGCCTCCTCAGTAAGGGAAGATGTAAAGATCATTTCCTGATCATTACAAAACTCTGCACACATCAAAATCTAGGCTTTTGGTATTACTTAACACCTTGGGGTTGACAGCTGGAGTCTGTATTTCTCCACTGCCATATGTTGTAGTAAAATGGATTAGTGATATTAGCAGCAACTCCAGACCCACCAACTTCAAGGTGGTTTAAGGTCAAATAAAAGCAAAGAGCAGGCTTAGGATTTGAGAGAAGGCAGACCTAATTGCAAGACTTCCTAACAGTTTGAGAAATGTTTTATTACAGCCTACATGAAAGACACAGCACTTAAAGGGAAGAAAATTAAGAAGGAAATAGACAGAGTGATAAGTGTTAATGGGGAAAAATGCACCCACACTACTGCACAGCTCCATGCTTTTGTGAAAGCTTAACAGGTTACCAAAAGAACCCAATCAAGAATGCCATCTAGCTTCTTTATGGAGTTCTTACAGGAGGAGCAACTATTTTCTGTTTACCACAGAATGAAAGGATTCAATGTAGGTAAGATGAGAGTAAATGGCACTGAAAAATTAAAAACAAGGAGACCTTTTAAGATCCCATCTACACTATGGTTGTGATTTTCAAGGGAACAGAAGGAAATTCAGTACCTAACTCCCTTCAGCTCCTTTGAAAATCCCAACCTACAAGTCAAACTATAACAGCATGCAACTGTCTGACACAAAAAGAATTACTGGAGTGGGGATCATATTATAATATGGCTTTTTGTTTGTAGTTTGAACAGAACAAGTTTATGTACCTTTCCCAGGACATAACAGGATTCCCTAGCACTGTCTTATAATCATGCCGTCTTATCTGTAGCACAAACACTTATGTCAGAACAGTGACCCCTTATCAAGTAAGAACTGTGCAGTGGCACTCTAAAGGGGAACTGGTACATAAGTGGTCATTCTGTGTCACTGTACTGTATTATATGAGTCTGTGGGTAAAGATGCTGATCTGCTAAAGATGTCTACTGAGGGCTCCCAGGAGCCCTTTATTAAAATTGTGCCACCAAATGGAAGAGAAAGTTAAAGTGATTACCCTCCCTCTGATGGAGTAGCCCAGTCTTTGGTTACTGCTAAATCATCCCTATTAGGGCTCATTTATACCTAGGAAATACCAAAGTATTTCCTTTGAAATAACAGACTGCAGAAGCTGTTTTTCAGAAAAGTGGCAAACATTCACATAGATGATATCTCCTGGGGGAGGACATCTCCCTACATCACTTATAAAATCTTTATTATACAATAAATCTTTATCCCAACTCCTTTCTCTTCAAATTACTAATTAAACTGTGTGTTATGCTATTGATAATACAATATATTTTTCAAGAATAAAGTATAGTTGTTGTTAGCACAAGTCAACATAATATGAGTTGTTTGCTGCCTCCTTCCTTGGTTGTGGTTATTGAAAGTATTTAATTCTAATGGGAAAAATATAGATTCCCCAAGCACTCCCCCCTCCTTTCTATCAGCACTCCGGCTTATCACAAGCTAAGTGGGTAATTTTATGATTTATTTTAAGTAAGAGCTCTATATTAAATTATTGGCAGTACATCATTGTGCTGAAAGAGGATGGGAGAGGATTAGAATCCATGATAGAAATTCTTTTTTTTATTTCAAGTTTTCCTCTTAGTGACAGATTTACTTCTCCAAGAATCCCCCCATGTTTGCCTCTTTTTTCAGTACAATATAAATTATTCTTCACGTTTTGTTTTATATATATTATATATATATATATATATACACACACAAACACACCCCAAAAGCATTTAATTACAGTCCACTTTATACAAAAAGTGTGATAATCACAAACCTACACTCAATCATGATATTTGGAATGAAGTTGATATTGCAACAATTTGATCACAATTTCTAGAAAAACATCTTTCTCCATCAATAATGCATTCACCTAGATTTTTTTTTTTAAACTCAATGAGACTACTCACTTGTATAAAGTTAAGAGTGTGTGAAAGTGTTTGCAGGTTTAGGGTCTAAACTAGTAGCATTTATTTTAAAATTAAAAAAATTAAGGGAAACACAAACGTCAAATCAGTATGATGTATTCTGGAACACAATAGCTTAGATAACTTTGAAGTCATGAATTACTGTATCCAACTGACACAGAGTGACAGCAGCTATGATCCAGTGATTATATAGAGAGTAGAAAAGACAGCACAAGATAGAAGAGAAAGTATTAGATGGTAAAAATGAAAAGAACAGAAGGATCTAGGAAAGAACTAGGGAAAACTGAAAGTTGCGGGGGGGGGGCGGCCAAACCCTGCTTAAGATAATTTCAGAAACCTATTAGCAAAGCAGTATCAGGCCATGGCCATTTTATCAGGTTCCGGCCTGGTTCACTGTTGTTGATTTTGACTACTTTCAATGGAGATTTGAGTAGGGTTACCATACGTCCGGATTTTCCCGGACATGTCCGGCTTTTTGGGCCTCAAATCCCCGTCCGGGGGGAAATCCCAAAAATCCGGACATATCCGGGAAAATAGGGAGGGAGGGCCCGGCAGTGCGGGGCTGGGGGCCGGCACGGTGCTCGGCAGGGACTGGGGCCAGGGGCCGGCACGGTGCTGGGCCAGGGGCTGGCGCTGGCCCTGGGGCACGGGCCCTGGGCGCGGGCCCTGGGGCGCGGGCCCTGGGGCGCGGGCCCTGGGGCCGGGGGCGCGGGCCCTGGGTCGGTACAGTGCTGGGCCGGGGGCTGGGCCGGGGGAGCGGGCACTTGGCCGGGGGCCGGCGCGGTGCTGGGCCGGTGGCCAGCGCAGTGCTCGGCTGGAGCCAGGGTCGCGGGCAGTTGGCCAGGAGCCGGGGCCCCAGGGCCCAAGTCAGGCGGGAGACGCCAGGGCCAGAGCCTCTTGGCCTGGGCCGGCCGGCCGGCCGCCGAACGGAGCCGCTCGGCCAGGAGGGCCAGACTGAGCCGCGCCGCACCCCGCCCCAGCCTACCTGCTTCCTCCCTGTTTCAGGCTTCCCGCGAACATTTGATTCGCAGGAAGCAGGGGAGGGGGAGGAGCAGGGGGCGGAGCATTCCGCGGAAGGGGCGGAGTTGGGGCGGGGCCGGGGCCGCATGGAGTGTCCTCCTTTTTAAAAATTAAAATATGGTAACCCTAGATTTGAGAAAGTGTTAAAATCATAGAATATCAGAGTTGGAAGGGACCTCAAGAGGTCATCTAGTCCAACCCCCTGCTCAAAGCAGGACCAATTCCCAGCTAAATCACTTGTAGGCTTTTTAAATAAGAAAAAATATGAACTACGTGGGAAAAAGAAATTATGACAAATGGTTTGGTTTGTAGCAAAAGGTGATGAAACAGAAAAGCAGAAATCTCTGCAAGCAATTTTAGCAAAAAGCAACATTTTCTTGTAAGGTCAGTGTTATAACCTAAGAAGCAAACCTCCACTGAGAAACTTCATTGCTCCATGGAAATCATACTTAAAAACAACATGATAAGGACAGGAACAACAAACTATTTGAGAAAAGGAGTTTTAGTGGCATAAAAGTAGGAATGGGATTCAGCTCTCTTTGTGCTGCTATAAGAAAAATCAAATACACTTGGGACCAAAAGCATTGAATAACATTCCTGATATTGCAAAAGAACAAGGACAAATTGTTATGATATAGCAGTCACAGACATGGAATATTGGCTTCTGATAGACTTAGAAGAGCTCAAAATATTTTTAAGAGTATAAGATTAAGAGGAGAAACCCGCCTGCTAGCAGACAACACACAAAAAGGATTCCAACTACAGCACTGTTAACAGTTTTAAATTTTACATGGTCACACACTTCGCTCTCTGAAATTTTACTGATCACTCAAACATACATGCTTGGTGCCCTGACCTTGCAAAACACTTACTTATGTGAGTATTCAGGATCAGAGCTTATTTTTATATTGCCTAATGCAAAAAAGAAAAACAGTTTATTTATTTTTTAAAAATCACAGCTGTTAAGAACAGTATTCTGGGCGGACATCAAGCAAACAGGGGCACTAAACAGGAAAGTTTTAAGAGGGCGTTCTCCAGGTGAAGGAGATCCCTACGTGACCCTTGGGGTGAATTTGTTGTCTGGTACTGTGTTCCTGGCTTCATTGAAGTTTATAGTGTGGTCTGTTCGGGGGACTGTGTGCTGAGCCTAGTGGCCAGCTAGGCAAGGCGGAGAGCTTCCTAACGACGCTCTAGTCTGCCATCTTTTGATCCCTAATCCCTTTAGGATCCCTTGATGAGGGGGGTGCAGCTAACTCATGGAGAAGAAAAAAGCCAGCTCGTAAGCAACCACAAAAGCTAGTGAACAGGAGCGGCAAACAGAGGAATTTGGGGAGTTTAGGGTGGGAGAGCAGATACACCTACTAAACATTCTCTAAACTTAGGGCAATAACCCCACCAATGGAAAAACGACACACACAAAGAACAAACAAACAAACAAAAAACCCTTCAGGAGTAGAAAAATAATGCAGGCAAGAGTCCAGCAGCAGAGTTGGGGCACTCCATTTTACTGCACTGAATGCAGCATGTATGATTACCTGCCTTGTGGGCAGGTGGCGTACTTGTGCATCCGGTGCAAGCAACTTATGGTTCTCAGAGACAGAGATGGGTCTCTCAAGCCAGGGGGACTGAACTGGAGGAGCTAAAGGAGACAGAGAAATACACAGATGAGACTTTCTGGGACACAGGAGAGCTGTCCCACTCCCACTCTGAACTGTTGAGGAGGATGAAAGTCTCAGGGAAGGAGAACATCCAACTGGAGCAGAGGGAAATGATCCCATAGTTGGGACCCTCCTTCCAGATGATGTTGTGGTATCCTCTTGCACTGAGGATACCCTTCCAGGGGAGGGAACCCCAATTATTAGGAAGAGACAGGTAATAGTACCAGGGGATTCAGTTATTACAAATATGGATAGTTGGGTTTGTGATGACCGGGAGAATTGCATGGTGAATTGCCTGCTGGGTGTGAAGGCTGAGAACCTTTTAAGACATTTAGATACACTTATGTGCAGTGCTGGAAGGAGTGGTGGTTGTGGTTCATGAACGTAGCAATGGCATAGGGAAAGGCAGGACAGAGTTCCTGGAGGCCAAATTTAGGCTGCTGGGTAAGAGATTGTGCTAGGTAAGAGACTGAAGTCCAGGGCCTCCATGGTAGCATTCTCTGAAATGCTTCCAGTTCCACTCACAGTGCCAGTTTGACAGGCGGAACCGCAAGATATCAAGGTATGAATGAGACAGTGGTTTTTGGAGAAGGGATTTGGGTTTATTAGGAACTGGGGAATCTTTTGGGAAAGGTGGAGCCTATACAGGAAGGATGGATTCCACCCAACCCAAAACAGAACCAGATTGCTGGCATGTAAAGTTAAAAAGGGTCATATAAATGTTTTTAAACTAAGGGTTGGGGGAAAGCCACCATGTGCGGAGGAGCACATGGTTCGGACAGACACATCCTTTAGGGGAGGATTTGTTAAAACGGATACTCTATATCCTAGTAAAGAGGAGAGGATAGAAGTTGATAAAGTACAGGTAGGAACTGAAGAGAAACAATTAAACAAAAAAAATCCCTTTCGATTACAGCATATGAAGGCAGACAACTAAATATTGACAAATTTTATAAGTGCTTGTATATAAATACAGTAAGTCTAAATACTAAGATGGGTGAGCTTGAGTGCCTGATATTAAATGAGGATATTGATATAATAGGCATTACAAAAACTTGATGGAATGATAATTAATAGGACACGGTAATACCAGGGTACAAAATACTGTAGAACTGTGTTTAACCGAGCCTCCATTATCTGGATTTCCATATTAACCACATTGGGGCTGACAGCCCAGGCGGCAGGGCTCCAGCTCTCAGCCCCAGTTTCATTAATATGGCTGAAGCGCGAGCCCTGCCATCCGGGGCTGACTGCCCGAGTCCCACCGCCTAGGGCTGAAGCTCTGTACCCGTTCTCTGGATTATCCGATCAGGCCCCGGTCCCAAGACGGGGTTCCACTGTATATAGAAATGACAGAGTAGGTCATCTTCTGGAGGGAGTGGCACTATATGTGAAAAAAGCATAGAGTCAAATATAGTAAAAATCTTAAATGAATCAAACAGTGCCATACAATCTCTATGGATAGAAATTCCATGCTTGAACAATAATAGTATTGCAGAAGGAATATACTACCGACCACCTGACCAGAATGGTGATGTGATTGTTGAAATACCCCATTATTAAACTATTTGCTATTCGGTTTTCTGTTTTTTGTAGCCTCTCTAATCGCCCTGAGCATTTCACAATCCCCATATTGACTGGGAACATGTCACCTAAGGACAAGATGCAGAAATAAAATTTCTAGACATCATTAATGACTATTCTTGGAGTAGGTAATCCTGAAACCCACGCAGGGAGAAGCAATTCTTGATTTAGTTTTAAGTGGTGCACAGGATCTGATCCAAGAGGTTAATACAGCAGAACCACTGGGTAATAGTGACCATAATGTAATTACATTTAATATCCCTATAGGGGGGAAAATACCAAATAAAACCCACTATAATAGCATATAATTCCATACAGGGGAACTACACAAAAATTAGGCGGCTAGTTAAATGGATATTAAAGGGAATAGTCACAAGAGTGAAATGCCTGCAATCTGCATGGAAACTTTTTAAAAACACCATAATAGACGTTTAAACCAAATATATACACCTCAAATTTTAAAAAACAGTAAGAGGACAAAAAATATTACCACGGCTAGGAGTAAAAGAGATGGCTAGACACACAAAGAAATCAGGGCTTTGGAGCGGAGCCCGGAGCTGGAGCGCAGACCAGTAGGTTTTTGCCCAGAGCCGGAGCGGAACCGGAGAGGAGCAATTCAAAAATTTGATTGCTCCAAATCCCTGAAAGAAATCTTAAAAATTGGAATTCAAATCTTACTGAAGAAATAAAAAGGAACACACTTCATTTGCCAGAGTTTAATAGTATACCTAGACAGGCCAAAAAACAAACAATTGGAAAAGCAACTAGCAAAAGACAGAAACTAGCAAACAAAAATTTGTTTAAGTACTTCAGAAGCAGAAAACCTGCCAAACAATTAGTGGGACCACTGAACAATCAACGTGCTAAATGAGCACTAAAGGAACACACAACCATTGTGGAGAAGCTAAATTAATTCTTTGCATTGGTCTTCACTGCAGAGGATGAGAGAGAGATTGCCACACCGGAGCCATTCTTTTTAGGTGAAAATCAGAGGAACTGTCCCAGACTCGGGTGTCAGTAAAGGAGATTTGGGAACAAATTGATAAGTTATACATTAATAAGTCACCAGGACCAGATGGTATTCACCAAAGAGTTCTGAAGGAATTCAAATACAAAATTGCAGAATTACTAATTGTTGTATTAACCTAACACTTAAATGAGCCTGTGTATCAGAACACTGTTGGATAGCTAATGTAATGCCAATTTAAGAAAAGAAAAGAAAAGAAAAGAAAAGAAAAGAAAAGAAAAGAAAAGGACTCCGGAGGCAATCCTGGCAATTACAGGTCAGCTTGACTTCAGTACCAGGCAAACTGGCTGAAATCACATAAAAGAACAGAATAATCAGACACATAGATGAACACGATATGTTGGGGGAAGAGTCAACATGGCTTTTGTAAAGGGAAATCATGCTTCACCAATCTGTTAGAATTCTTTGAGGAGGTTCAAAAACATGTGAACAAGGGTAATCCGTGGATATAGTATACTTTGACTTTCAGAAAGCCTTTGACAAGGTATCTCAACAAAAGCTTTTAAGCAAAGTAAGCAGTCAGAGGATAAGAGGGAAAGTCCTCTGGTGGATCAGTAACTGGCTCAAATATAGGAAATAAAGGGTTGGAATAAATGGTCCACTTTCACATGGAGAGAGGTAAATAGCAGGATCCCCCAAGGATCTGGACAGGTACCAGGGCTGTTCAACATATTCATAAATGATCTGGAAAAAGGGGTAGACAGTGAAGTGGCAAAGTATGCAGACAATACTAAACTTCTCAAGATAGTTAAGTCCTAAGCTGACTGTGAAGAATTACAGAGGGATCTCACAAAACTGGGGACTGGGCAAAAAGATGGCAACATAACTCAACACGGAAAAATGCACATTGGAAAATGTTATCCCAACTATACATACAAAATGCTGGGATCTAAATTATGTTACCACTCAAAACAGAGATCTTAGAGTCATTGTGAATAGTTCTCGGAAAACATCTGTTCAATGTGCAGAAGCAGTCAAAAAAGCTCACAGAAAGTCAGGAACCATTAGAAAAAGAGATAGATAAGACGACAGAAAATGTCATAATGCCACTGTATAAATCCATGGTATACCCACACCTTAAATACTGCATGCAATTCTGGTCATCCCATCTCAAAAAAGTTATAATAGAATTGAAAAAAGTACAGAGAAGGGCAATAAAAATGATTAGGGGTATTGAACAGCTTCCATACGAGGAGAAATTTAAAAAAAATTGGGACTGTTCAGCTTGGACAAGAGACAACTGAGGGGAGATATGATAGCAGTCTAGAAGATCATGAATGGTGTTAAGAAAGTAAATAAGTGCTCTTTATCCTTCACGTCACACATGAACCAGGAGGTTTAAAACAAACATAAGGACATTATTCTTCCAAGCCTCCAGCATAAGGAAGTACTTCCCTATACAACTCAGTCAACTTGTGGTACTCATTGCCAGGGGATGCTGCGAAGGCCAAAGGTATAACTGGGTTCCAACAAGAATGAGATAAGTTCATGGAGGATAGGTCCATCAATGGCTATTAGCAAAGATGGTCAAGGGTGGAACCCCATGCTCTGGGAGTACCTAAACCTCTGACTGTTAGGAGCTGGGACTGGATGACAGGGTGGATCACTCAATAAATTGTCCTGTTTTGCTCACTCACTCCAAAGACAGGATACTAAGCTAGATGGACCATTGGTCTGACCGAGTATGGCCATTCTTATCTTGCTCACTTACCTCTACAAGGAATACCCTCCATCAACAGGACTGTAAGGCCCGCTGTCCTCCTTAAGACCCACTTCTATCAAAATACAAGAAACTGGCCAGCTGATCATGGCTACT
Source organism: Trachemys scripta elegans (assembly GCF_013100865.1). NCBI lineage: Eukaryota > Metazoa > Chordata > Testudines > Emydidae > Trachemys > Trachemys scripta. The sequence goes on along the minus strand of NC_048298.1, from coordinate 284,864,835 downwards.
TAGAATAGCAATGGGAATAGCTGATATTAATAATAGCTGATTTAAAATAATAATTTAATTTTCTATTCCTTTTCCCTTCCTTTATCTGTTGCTTGTCTTCCTAGGGCTAGAGTGTGGTCTAGGGTCGTGCAGTCGCACAGGGACATAAGGAGGGTAAGATTACACTCCTGTACAAAAGCTGCCTACCCAGGCCTTGGCTCCAGGTATACAAGGGTGAATGGGTACTAGTCACACGCTACTCTCAAGAAATAGGTGGGCAGAGCATAGGCACATTTCCTTTCCCTGCTCCTGGAACAGCACAGCTACACATCACTGCATACACAGTATAGAGTACAGAAGCACAATATAACCTCTAGAGCAGTGGTTCTTAATCTGGGGTGCACGCACGCCCTGGAGGTGCAAGATGCCCTTTCTGGGGGTGCAAGGCATGCCAGATTTTTTTAGAAGGTAAATCATCGAAAACACAAATTAAGCACAGGCACGGAAGTACAACTACTTTGTTTCATCAAACCAATGTATTTATTAACATTATACATTTTTTAACGATTACTGTAATATACTAACAAAAAATAGAACTAGGTTTAAGGGGTGCAAGAACATATTTTTTAGGTTTAAGGGGTGCGAGAACATACTTTGATTTTTGATAAGGGGTGCGAGAATATATTTTGAGAACCAAAGGGGTGCAGGCTGCAGTAAAGGTTAAGAACCACTGCTCTAGAGGTTAACCTCTTTGAGACAGGGACAGTATCTTGCGTGGCTATAGCTCCTAGACAGATTATGAGCACTACTATAATGCTAATAAATTCATAATAAAATAAAGGGGCTACAGAATTCTAAGCAGGGGATTCAGTACAGGGAGAAATCCTTTCATTGAATCTTAAAAGATAAAACCTGAAATAGACAGGAAATAGTGTCTTGCTATAAAACACCTTAAGTCCAATGTTCATTCATGACACAAAGAACAGGCAGCAGTCAATCAAGCTTCGTGAAGAAAGCTTCTTAACTTCAGTTATTTCCTGCAAACGTACATTATATTGTAATGGAGACTTCTATATTGTATGCAGCGTCTGCTCAGACAAATTCACTCCTGGGGAAAAATCAAATTTAACAATATAAAAGAGCAATAGGTCTGACGACTACGAAGGTTAAGTCTGTTTATTCTGCCTTTAATGAGAAGCTGTGTGAACTATAAAAATTCATTTTTGTTTCCTTAAAAGCTCTGGTTTAACCTGAAATGTTTGCTCTTCTTTGCTGACCCAAGTGACTCATTTCTCTGTTAACCTTCTATTGCAGATCTCTACCCAGCCTTCATTCCCAACAGTATTCATATATTAGAATACTGAAAATTAACACACAAAAGAAATTAACAATGTATGTAACAATTGGTACATCATAATCTTTCATTAATGCAACCCTTGCCTTCCATACCCTGGTCTTCCTAGTATGCTTTTGCTATCCTTTGTTGCATTATATCTAATTTTAATTGTCAGTTCCTTAGGAGAGAGACCTGTTAATGTTTGTCCATAAAGCACAAACATAGAGCTGTGTGAATAGTCAAGTAATAATAAATGGTTACAATACTTCAGCAGCAGTAAGGAAGAGGTTTATTTAGCTTCCAGCGTAACAGTTTCACAATGATCAATCTGAAATAGGTCAGTATTGATGATGCAGAAGAGAGTAGAGTTGCCTAGCACACATCACACAACAGTAGGGTGTGTCACCACGAGGGGGCAGCAACCACAAGTACCCAGGATTCCTCCAAATCTACATCCTCAACAGCCCTCCTTGAGCCCAGTCCCCTTCTCTCTCTGTGCAAGTTACCACACGAACCCTCACAGAGCAGCAGCCAGGAAAGAGTGGGGGGGGATGTCAGGATGCACAAGTTACTAAGAGAGATTCAAAACAAGTACAGGTGTGGCTGTGTGCATCTATCTCCTCCATGATCAACATTAGATGTATAAGTGGAAGGAGGAATTTCTCCCTGATGGGCAGCTGGGACTAACAACTGGCTACAATGACCCATTCAGACTTCCTCAGCTAAACCAGGGAAATCCCATCCTCCTCATTGCAGCCTTGTCTACACTACAAAATTAAGTTGATCTAAGTTAGGTTGACGTACAGCCACCACAGTAATTACTATGATTTTTCATGTCTACACTACCCTCCTTCTGCCAGTGATGTGTATCCTCACTGGCAGTACTTGCACCAACTGAAGCGGGGCAATGGTGGGTGGCTGACAGCCTGAACTGGAGCTCCACCACTGGGGGCTGACAGCTCGGGGCAGAGAGGCTCCAGCTGTTAGCCCCGCACTGGGCTGACAGCCAACAGGCGATGTAAGTAACGCAGTATCTACATGGACACTGTGTTGCCCTAACTACATCGACCTAAGCACTACGCCTCTTGCAGAGGTGGAGTTATTAGGTCCATGTAGTGGGCGACTCACATTGGCGGGAGCAACATTGTAGTGTAGACACTCATAGAGTTAGGTTGATGTAAGGCAGCTCTGTCATGTAAACCAGGCCAGAGATTTGGGGTAGGCACTGCCCCCGCTGTTGTTCCTGAGTACAACAACAGCCGTAAGTGATATCAGTGAGACAGTCACAAAATGAGCAGCTGGGATTAAGCAACCATGTAACAGTACATAACTATCCAATGTGGCCTGTAACCCCTTTGGATCTAGTTAAATCTCCAGAGATGTGGAACTTAAGGTATGGCTACACTTAAAAAGTTACAGCAGCACAGCTGCACCACTGAAGCCGGGCCACTGTAGTGCTTCAGCATAGTCACGATCTACACCAATGGGAGCTGCACCACTGAAGCCGGGCCGCTGTAGGGCTTCAGCATTCTCCTGTAGCAATATGTAATTCACCTCCCCGAGAGACACTAGCTAGGTCGACGGAAGAATTAAACCGACATAATTTTCTAGTGTAGACCAGGCCTTAGGTCAGGTCATCTCAGCACAGAAGCATGCTAGATCTGCAAGATTACATGAGTACAGAGCATTGTTTTACAGGAGTTTCACTCATTCCTTTCAGGGAGGACCCACAAGATTGTGATGTGTACATCCTCTCAAAGAGTTTTCCTGTGTAGTCCTGGAGGGGGAGTAAGGGGGATTAACTTCCCATTGAAGTATGGAATCTCACAACCTCACAAAAACTAAATACTTAGTTTTAAATACCCATTAAGGTTACTAAGTGACAATAATGCAGCTCTCTCTCATATCATTTACAAAACCCAAACACTTAAAAGCAAAGAAATGAATAGCTAAGGACATCATAAAGGCCACTACACACACAATAAACATTTTTCTCATTAAATATACAGTAATGTCTATTTCATCACGACACAACAATGTTAAAACTCCCCTACAGGGATTGTTGGAGATTATGTTATTTTGGCTGCAGTATTTACCTAAATATTTTCTTTTTAAAAGAATACTGCTGAACAGTAACATTTATCAAATGACAATAAACTTATTTGAAAAATACATTATTCAAATAAAATAGCAAATATAAGCACTCTAACAGAGAAAACCATAAGTATATACGTATGTGGACTTGTTGATCGTCTTTTATGATCCTGATCCAGCAAAAGCACTTAAGCATGTGCATCACTAAGAATGCGATAAATATCATAAACATCAATTGGACTACAAACATGCTTAAATTTCAGCACATGATTAAGTAGTTTGTGGGATCAGGGCTTATGCTTCTTTTTTTAAGTATCTTGTGTAGTGTTTATATTTTGAGCTTACCAATGAAATAACAGCTATTTTGGGCCACCATTATGGTTGCTGCATTGTGATGAAACACATGCTTATAAGAATAATATTCCTGTTTATCATGCGTGCAGTGTAAGACATACATGCCACGACTATGTGTTTGCTTGCCCTTAGTTTCTTGGCTTTAGTAACAATATGATAGCTAACTAAATTGTTGTCAATCAGCAACCACAATTGTTAGGGAGGTTTTTTAAATGAAGTTTTGGTTTTGAAATTTCCCTTTTTGGGAGGGAGGGGTGGCGGGTAAGGGGGGATGTAATTTTCCCCCTTTTCCACAGAAAAAGATAGAAAGTTGTTTTGTTTTTTAAATAAGTGAGATTGTCAAGTCACCAAATTATTAAACTGGGGGGGAGAGCGGGGAGAAGCAGACCCGGCCATGTTAATAATTTCTGAGGAAGCCAGTCTCATTCATTACACACTTAACAAGATATGTATGTTCACCATACAGCTGAGCAAATAACACATGCATGCACAGCACAGCCTATTCTCACTCCAAATACTAGTAAGAAACAGTAAGCAAATCACAGAAAAGTAGACTAGAATCCAGTTCTCTTGATTCTAAATCCAATGCCAATTCCATGGGTCCATCCTGCCACGTCACTGAACCTCTCTCTGCCTTAATTACCCCCATCAGATAACGTTAATACAGTTTTGCATTTACACAGTGCTGCTTCAAATCATATTTGGGGCTGCAGTCATTTAGTATGCCAATACCCTACTCTACATGACTTTCTCATTGAGCTCAGACTCTGCAGTCTCCATGCTATACATGCCTGGCTGAGACAGAATTCTGGATGAAAGCTAACTGTATGAAGCTAAGTCCAGACAAAATGGAGGTGATGCTGACAGATGGATGGATACAGAAACCATAAGGAATGGCAATGTCTGCAATTTATCCCTTAAATGAGGAGTTATACTCAGCCTCCATTTCAGAGGTTCATAATGGTCTTATTGAAATCATCACCATTCCTAAGTTAAGTGACATTTTTTGTTTAGGGTGCTTTCTATCATCCTCAGCTAGCCTAGACAATCCTAGCCTTCCATTCTTATATAAACCTCATCACAGTAATCTATGCTCTGGTTACTTCCAGGACATACTACTGTCATACTATGCATTCTACTATAGGCTACTATTGAAAACTACCTGGCTGTTCCAGTTAGTGCATAATGAAATGTGGTAGTCTGATGTGAGCAAATTAAACCTATGCTCTGCGCTAGCTTCCTAGTCACTGCTGGAAACAATTCAAGATGTTGATGGATTATCTATAAAGCCTTAAATGGATTGAGACACAGCTGTTTCCTAGAACATTCCATCCCTGTGCCTTGGCATGGCAGTTACAGTATACTCTTGCCATTTGGGGCTAGGGTTGGACACTTGAATTTGATGGTATAAGATATTTTTGTTAGAGGGGGCTCTTTCTTCAGGAATAAATTCCTTCCTGCACTCCATCAAAGCCAGAGTTTACTGATCTTTAGGTCACACTGCAAGATAAACATGTTCAGTCTGACTCTTTAGCCAGAAGGGCATTCAGTAAGCAGAGGGGAAAGCTAGGAAGCAGTCCAGCCTTGAGGTCTTATTGTATGGCCATTAGATATTATTTATTTTAATTATAATTAATAAAACATTCCATTCATAAAACACCATCAATTATTCTTACATGGAGTGCAAACACTTCCTAGTCACACCCATCTGAACTAACAAATAGCATTTGCTAAAACCCAGAAAAACTTAGAAGATGTTAATTTTAAATGTCAGTTTTCAAAGAAGCTTTAAACAATCTTCACTAGTCAAACAAACATAAGCCTTAACATTTAAATTTTCATTCCACAATTAAAAGGAAAACACATTGCAAGGCTAATAATTTGTTAGACCTTGTCGATTTTCCCCCTCCATATATATTACTACAAATTGCATTCAACTAATTAGAATTATCCTGATTTAAATAACTTGGCCAGGAAAGCTGTTTAAAGCATTGTGACAAATTTCCTCCTCTATCTTGGTGGGTCCTGCGCTTATTGGCGGATTTTCTTGCCTCAGAGATTCACCATGTGGGTTGGGGAACAGCCCAGAGACCTTCCCCTCTGGAAGAACCCACAGTCCAGGTCAATTGGGAGGTTTGGGGGGAACCCGGGCCCGCCCTCTACTCCGGGTTCCAGCCCAGGGCCCTGTGGACTGCAGCTGTCTACAGTGCCTCCTGTAACAGCTGCATGACAGCTACAACTCCCTGGGCTACTTCCCCATGGCCTCCTCCAAACACCTTCCTTAGTCTCACCACAGGACCTTCCTCCTGGTGTCTGATAACGCTTGTGCTCCTCAGTCCTCCAGCAGCACACCCTCTCACTCTCAGCTCCTTGCGCCTCTTGCTCCCAGTTCCTCACACTCGCACCACAAAGGGTACGTCTACACTTACCGGAGGGTCCGGCGGCAGACAATCGATGTTCTGGGATCGATTTATCGCATCTGGTTTAAACGCGATAAATCGATCCCGGAAGTGCTCGCCGTCAATGCCGGTACTCCAGCTCGGCGAGAGGAGTACGCGGCATCGACGGGGGAGCCTCCCTGCCGCGTCTGGACCCACAGTTCGGACTAAGGTACTTCGAATTCAGCTACGTTATTAACGTAGCTGAATTTGCGTACCTTAGTCCGAAGTGGGGCGTTAGTGGGGACCAGGCCAAACTGAAGTGAGCTCCTTTTTAAAACCCAGGTGCCCTGATTAGCCTGCCTTAATTGATTCTAGCAACTTCTTCTTAATTGACTCCAGGTGTCCTAATTAGCCTGCCTGCCTTAACTGGTTCTAGAGGTTCCTGATTACTCTAGTGCAGCCCCTGCTCTGGTCACTCAGGGAACAGAAAACTACTCATCCAGTGACCAGTATATTTGCCCTCTACCAGACTCCTGTACCCCCACTGGTCTGGGTCTGTCACAGCATGTAAAGTGTTCCTTAAACCAGCACACAGGAATATGGAACTATAATAATGTGAGTCATATCACTCAATATTTAAAAGGCAACACCCCAATATACAAAGTAGGACCAAAAAAAAAAAAAGAAAGCTACAGTATTGCCTTAAGGATATATTTACCAATTATGTTTCAGCAAATGCTGTCTTCCTCTTGGAAACAATCAACATATAAATAACAGATTATAACAACAATAAATATTAAAGATAAAGCCTTGAAAGATTTGTGGGAAAGACTTTCACATATAGACAGGCTATACAAACATGTCTGCAGAGTTCTGTGGAAGTTTTACACGAGTGCATAAAACTGGGTAAAGATTCTCTTGACCTTTGTTCCCCAACCCCTTTAAAAAAAATTTATTCAGAAAGCAATAAAAAGAAATTTTCTCACATTAATCTAGATAAATGTTTGATTATCTTGCCTTTCTTCACATCTGTAGCTCACCAGCCAGCAGGAAACAGTTTCATTTCTGTTATTTTTCTAACCAAAATAGTATCAACCCTTTCAAGAAAATATACTCCTCAAAAAACACCAAAAGTTCTTTCAAGAATTACTTGTAGCTATCTACCATAGATTGTATAAGCACCTCCCTTTCCTCCCCCACTTCTGATATGCAGCGACAAGCAGCATAAGTTTTGCCAATGTATATATGACCAAAAAAAACTCAATAGATTTCATTTCAGCTATACGAACATATATTACAAATTGAAGTGGCAATGACCACTATTCTTAAAATAGCATAACTTTTCCATTCTAACTGCACTCTCTCCTACAGTCCATGCTCAATAGCTCATAACTTTCTGAAACTGTCATGTTTTGGACTAAAATTTTCCAAGAGTGATTTTTTTCTGGAAAATTGTGTAATGTGGTTCACTAATATAATTATGAGCAGAGTGCACTATTCCAATTATAAAAATAATTATTCTACCCTTTTGTGAACAAGGCTACAAATGAAACATCCTAAAGTGAAAAGCTGATTTTGAATTTACAGAACAGCCCCCAATGACAAGAGTTGCTTGAACTGAAAACTGAGTTTGAGACTTTGAAAAAAATCTCATTCTCAACAAGTTTCAGAAACATTCAGCTAAGGAGGGTTGGGCTGTGCAGGCCTGCATAACTAACTTAGTTGTATAGTGAAAACGACACTGCTGGTACACATGGGTTGAGGCAAGCACTTCCGAGGCTCATTCCCTGTAGAGTCTGCAGACAGTGTCAGGCCAAAGAAATAAAGGAGGACCACTGCTCATTTTCTAACTTTAAATCTGCCCCTTGTGAATATGCATGACAATATATTTTAAAGATGCTACACGTGTTTCTATTATTGAAAAATAAATTGTCAGTTACTTTGAATTTGAGAATTAATATATGGTCATACAGACAACCGTAACACATACGCAAAGGGAACTAAGTTAAAGTTAGATTTGACACCTTAACATTCTCATGACAGTATTTTGTACAGAAAATAATATTGTTTTGTCAAATTACCATTGGGCTTACAACTGGTCAGCTGGTATCCAAGTCTGAAACTGCCAAATAAACCCTACACAAAACAGACTACAGAAGAGAAAATAATATTCTCTGAAATCTAATATTAATACTGTCATCAGTCACTTACTAGAGAGAAACTTATACCAGAAGCAAACAGCAACTGACTAAAGAGACTTAGCACTATGAAGCATGTGGTAGATTTTGAAGCATTTCTGAAAGTTCAGTTTCATAAGTGGTTGGTGTTACATACTGAAGACAATAAAAATATAGTGTCAATTTAATTATTTTATTTGTATAGCCCTATAATGATTGCTGACATTTCAAAAGCAAATGAGGAGCTTAGAAAAAGTATGATAATTCTAACGATAACTTTTATCGTTAAACTAAATAACAATGCAGTATCATGCTGACTTAACACATCCCAATTTCAGAACATCTACTTGTGTAAGTACAACAGTACTTGTGTAAAAGCAGCAGCAGAAATATTTGGTGTAGGGGGGAAAGGAAGAGACAGTCCACAGGACAAGGGAAGTTTATTTACTCCACTCAATTTTTATTTCTGCATGTGACATTGCACTCTATATGATTTTATGAAAGTATGCTGATGAGTGTGAATATAATGTAACTAAAATATGCTTCATGAAAAGGTCTCTTGTAAGGTATCATTACACATGCCTAGAACCCCAACCAGGGGTATTCTATTTGCTACCCAAGATCCATAAACCTGGAAATCCTGGATGCCCCATCATCTCAGGCATTGGCACCCTAACATCAGGCTTGTCTGGTTATGTGGACTCTCTCCTCAGACCCTACGCTACCAGCACTCCCAGCTATCTTCGAGACACCACTGACTTCCTGAGGAAACTACAATCCATCGGTGATCTTCCAGAAAACACCATCCTGGCCACTATGGATGTAGAAGCCCTCTACACCAATATTCCACACAAAGATGGACTACAAGCTATCAGGAACAGTATCCCCGATAATGTCACAGCTAACTTGGTGGCTGAACTTTGTGATTTTGTCCTCACCCACAACTATTTCACATTTGGGGACAATATATACCTTCAAGTCAGCGGCACTGCTATGGGTACCCACATGGCCCCACAATATGCCAACATTTTTATGGCTGACTTAGAACAACACTTCCTTAGCTCTCGTCCCCTAACGCCCCTACTCTACTTGCCCTACATTGATGACATCTTCATCATCTGGACCCATGGAAAAGAAGCCCTTGAGGAATTTCACCATGATTTCAATAATTTCCATCCCACCATCAACCTCAGCCTAGATCAATCCACATAAGCGGTCCTGGATACTACTGTGCTAATAAGTGATGGTCACATAAATACCACCCTATACCGGAAACCTACTAACCGCTACACTTACCTACATGCCTCCAGCTTCCATCCAGGACACACCACACGATCCATTGTCTACAGCCAAGCTCTAAGATATAACCGCATTTGCTCCAATCCCTCAGATAGAGACAAGCACCTACAAGATCTCTATCAAGCATTCTTAAAACTACAATACCCACCTGCTGAAGTGAAAAAACAGATTGACAGAGCCAGACGAGTACCCAGAAGTGACCTCTACAAGACAGGCCCAACAAAGAAAATAACAGAACACCACTAGCTGTCACCTTCAGCCCCCAACTAAAACCTCTCCAGCGCATCATCAGAGATCTACAACCTATCCTGAAAGATGATCCTTTACTCTCACAGATCTTGGGAGACAGACCTGTCCTCGCTTACAGACAACCCCCCATCCTAAAGCAAATACTCACCAGCAACCACACATCACTGAACAAAACCACTGACCCAGGAACCTATCCTTATAACAAAGCCCAATGCCAACTCTGTCCACATATCTATTCAAGTGACATCAACATAGGACCTAATCACATCAGCCATACCATCAGGGGCTCATTCACCTGCACATCTACTAATGTGATATATGCCATGTGCCAGCAATGCCCCTCTGCCATGTACATTGGCCAAACCGGACAGTCTCTACGCAAAAGAATTAATGGACACAAATTTGACATCAGGAGTCAAAATACTCAAAAACCAGTGGGAGAACACTTTAACCTGTCTGGTCATTCAATGACAGACCTGCGGGTGGCTATATTACAACAGAAAAACTTCAAAAACAGACTCCAACGAGAGACTGCTGAGCTGGAATTGATATGCAAACTAGACACAATCAACTCAGGATTGAATAAGGACTGGGAATGGCTGAGCCATTACAAACATTGAATCTATCTCCCCTTGTAAGTATTCTCACACTTCTTATCAAACTGTCTGTACTGGGCTAGCTTGATTATCACTTCAAAAGTTTTTTTTTTTTCTCTTACTGAATTGGCCTCTCAGAGTTGGTAAGACAACTCCCACCTGTTTATGCTCTCTGTATGTGTGTATATATATCTCCTCAATATTTATTCCACTCTGTATGCATCCAAAGAAGTGGGCTGTAGTCCACGAAAGCTTATGCTCTAATAAATTTGTTAGTCTCTAAGGTGCCACAAGTACTCCTGTTCTTTTTACGGATACAGACTAACACGGCTGCTACTCTGAAACCAAACATTACAAAGCTTATAATCTACTGAATGTGGTCATCCTATTTGTATAAATGTATCACTTGTATCTGAAACTAGAAATATGAAATATAACTCTGAGGGCCTACTGTAATTATTCAAAGTGTGGGCCATTAATGGTGGTTTGGAATCTTGATGGCTCCCATCAACCAGGACAATTGACTGTGGATGGCTCTGTTTGCAGGCAGGCCTTCCTGTGAGTCAGGCTGGGAGGAATGAAGGCTTGGGGTCTTACAGTGACATGTGATCACGTCACCTGAATTGGAATCCATCTTTAACCTGGTGTTTTCCATTGAGAAGGAGGGGTGGGAACCCAGAGGGACAAAGGATTCCCACCTTATGCAAAAGATATATAAGGAGGTGGAACAGAACAAAGGGGGCGGCCATCATGAGAAATCCCCTAGCTACCACCTGAGCTGGAACAAGGGCTGTACCAGGGGAAAGGATTGTGCCCAGACTAGGAAGGTGTCCAGTCTGTGAAAGAAACTTATTGAAACATCTCTGAGAGTGAGATTTTATCTGTATTCAGTTTTATTACTGTACTAGGCTTAGACTTGCATGCTCTAGTTTATTTTGCTTGATAATTCACTTTGTTCTGTCTGTTACTACTTGGAACCATTTAAATCCTACTTTCCATATTTAATAAAATCACTTTGTACTTATTAATTAACCCAGAGTATGTATTAATACCTGGGGGGGGCAAACAGCTGTGCATACCTCTCTATCAGTGTTATAGAGGGTGAACAATTTATGAGTTTACCCTGTATAAGCTTTATACAGGGTAAAACAGATTTATTTGGGGTTTGGACCCCATTGAGAGTTGGGCATCTGAGTGTTAAAGACAGGAACACTTCTTAAGTTGCTTTCAGTTAAATCTGTAGCTTTGGGGCATGTGGTTCAGACCCTGGGTCTGTGTTGGAGCAGACGGGTGTTTCTGGTTCAACAAGTCAGGGTACTGGAGTCCCAAGCTGGGAGGGAAAGCAGGGGCAGAAGTAGTCTTGGCACATCAGTTGGCAGTTCCCAAGGGGGTTTCTGTGATCCAACCCGTCACACTGTAGTTGCCTGCATTTTCACTAGAGTACATCTGATTCATCCCACAATAGGCTAGAAAAACAACCACACATCTGAGGAGCAAGGTCAGCTACAGAAGATACAAATCCTGCTCCTCATTAACCAAGTGGGTAACTACACTCATCTATCTAATCTGCTTCAAAGGGTTTCAGGGACCATTTTCCTGAGACAAGCAAACTTTTTAAAAATGTATCAGCTCTAAATTGAAACCTCTTTTCCCAGATAAGAATTGAAGCCTAAGAGCTGAAACAAGACCATTACAGTTTTCTTAGATTGTAGTTTGCTCTTCACTAAACCCAGTTGTATTTTAAAGTGACTAGAACCAAACTGATTATGATAGGCGGATTTTTGGAACTCCTGCCCCAAACAGCTGGAATAAGCTACCTGTTCTGTTTAGGTAGGTATTGTCTACTTTCAAGAAACTTTTGAACTATCATCTTGAAAGGAACTGAAATAGTATGCCACATTTAGTGTAAAGAAGGACAGAATTTGGCCTTTGGACTGCAGAGTGTTTTCTGCTATTTTAGGTTAATTGTCTTGCATATAATATTGTTGGTACAGTACTGAGCATGCAGCTATAAAACTGTATAGCTGCTGTTTCTCAAGAGCCCTCATGAAAAGGAGATGCCTATTTTATAAGGTTATCCCAGTGAGCAACATTTTAAATATTAAATGTATACTTCCTCATTCACAGTGAGGAAAAAAAAGTGAGGGAACTCACGTTACTTATGAATTTATTGCAATTCCATCTATTTGGGACTGCAGCTGAAGACCTCTCAAACTTCAGATGATGCACAATGTGGCAAACTTTATTTAGTGGCATTTTCTTCAGAGAGTATATTACACCTGTGCACCACACCACAGCTTCTAGGGTAAAGATGCTGATTTTAACTTATAAGAGCACTAAATGCTTTGGGTTCTGGATACCTTATAGACTTTTTCTCTCTTTGCATGATACCCTGGCAGTGGAAAACAGCAAGGTGCTTAAGCGAACAGCTCCCAAGTTTAAGAAAAGAGGATGCTTTCCCAAAGGATATTTTCAGTCTTCAACTTCACAACTTGCTCCCTCCACCTCAGTTTGTCAGAGTCCAAATTTGTTTGCTTTCCAGACTTCTGGAGGGTACAAAGGATAATTAAGATTCACTGACAGAATTTTGATATGGACAATGGTCCTATTTGTATCATGGACATGCCCTTAGTGTGGACAGGTGGTTTATTGTTAAGCTTGAAACTGTAGCCATCCAAGCCAAACTAACATGTAATACCACATTACTAAATTCACATCCAAATAAAATAGCTAAGTTACTTAAAGAGCTGATCCTGTTACTCTTACACATGTTGAGTAGTAACGTAGGGTGAAAGTAATACCATAGAAACTGGTGGAGAAAATGCTACTCCACATAAGTAAGTGGGGCAAAATTGGACCTTCGATAAATAATGCTGCAGCAGAAGTCTTAATTGAGGAGCAGTGCATAACTGATCAGTCTAATGAGGTCTTCAAAGGCAGTTTTCTTTCTTTTCATTTCCCATTTCATTTTTTTTTAGTCAAGTAAACAAGTTTTTTGTATTTAACTCAGAAGAAGAGCTGAAGTTTAGCGGTTCACTTTGAGCACTGCCAGTTTTAGAAATGACAAAATATATGTTTATGAAAGGAGCAAGACAGGCAGTCCATTAAGATAAACACATTTGATTAACGTTATGATATACACAACATTTAAAAAATCCCCTACTGAATGATTACCATATGGTGATTCTTTGCAGATGGAGTTTTCACTAGTGATCAACTGTACCAAAACATCTAAAAATAAAGTTGTCCTAAACTAAAACAAAAACAATTACCAGCAGAGGCTTTTGCATTCTAAGCTAAGGAATCAATACAAGCTGCAGAAATGTTTCAAGAAACTATGTAAACAAACACTTGAGAAAAATAGCAGTGTTAAACTATACTGCCCCACAAATTTGAACAATAAATGTAATATACCTGTTTGGGTCTCTTTCAAAAGACTATTCTTAGCTGCCAGAGGAACCCAGTCAATTTAAGTAAAACCTTGGCCTACAAACACTCACTGAGTAAGTGAATCTTAACAAATCTAATTTCAATGAAAGGGACTAGTTGAGTCAAAGAGCAGTCCTTGGTGTTCTTTGCTCCAGTGGTTTCATGTAACCACTGATCACCAACCACTACAATAGCAAACATACAACACCCTTAAACTAAATGGGAGTTGTCTGTCTAAATATAGCTACTTTTAAATAATGCATCATGAGTTATAAAATAAAGTGCTAGTGAAGTATTTATTACAGCTCTTTTCTTTAACAAAGGTATATCACTTTTAAGTCGGTGGAGAGTTATTTATATTCTGGTTTGCATATTATCATTGTCAGTTGTAACTGATAAAGCAAGAATCTAGATTTCCTGAACACACACTACACAACAGTTATATCAGTAGTTAGTTTTTCCTATACAAATCTGATTCACACACACACACAAAAGGAACAAAAGATGCAAGCTAAGTTTAGAAAAAGTGACAATTCATTAGGTGTCTTTTTAGCATGCAAGACAATAGGAGACTTGTGCGATCTTATTTCTCACAGAACTGATTCTATCACATTCATATACTCCATAACATTGCTTTATGTGATTATACAACCTTTTCAGAGCCGCTTGAAAATTAACAAACACATTTAACATTGCAATATTAAAAAGAATACTTTTTAAATATTTTGAAGATAGTCACATGCAAGAGATGTCAAGACTGAATTTTTTTGTATGGTTTTAAGTTTAAAGAATAAGAAATATTTGTCAAAAACAAAATGTTAAGTAATGCTTTGCTACAAGAATTTCCCCCAATGGGGAAAGTACAGATCTGTAATAGTAAAACTGACTTTTAGTAACCAAAAGGGAATGTCACCCTAATCTTCTTAACAGGTGATTCCTGAGTAAAATTTCTTTCTACCCTAAACTGTTGTATAGTGTTACTCTATGCTGATAAACAGTTGATGCTTTTCATTTGGAGGTGGCTGCACTTAATCTTTTAAGAAAGTGAAATCCATATTCTGCCACTGATCCTCAAACTGCCAACAATAAGGAGAGTTCTGCAGAGAAAACAACAGTGAATGACCTGTTGTATAAACAATGTGGGCCTGCAGAGTCGTTTTGACCCTAAAAACTGACTCAGTAGTACAATGTCTTTACTGACTTCACTACATCCATAGAAACGTTAACTTCGACGGGGCGCTGGGCAGGCAGGCAGGCAGTTTCTCTGTGCAGATCCAGTTGCACGATCAGGGCATAGTTGTAAAGTGTTTTGAGAGCCTCCTGAGTAGGAAAGTATTTAGCACTGGTTATCTAGAGCCTCAAGAGCAATCTTATCTGCGTTCGTTTTACAGGAAAGGTGTGAAGTCGATAAGAATGAGAAAGTAAGCAATTCCCACCTGGGTGACTTCAAAGCCCTCAGACAGCCAGAAAACTTTCCCTTAGGCATTAACATTAAATTTTAACAGCTATTTTTAAGTATTCACGCCTAACCGGAGGAATGGATAGACGTTTCCTTCCATATTTCCAGCGTGGGCTTCAAGCGGAAATCATGTTTCCTTCGTGGCACTCCTGCTTTCAAAGAGGAATCGTACGTGCCCTTGTGGGCTTCAAAACTTGTGCCTGTACTTGGCCGTAGGTAAGGCGCTGGTCATTGGGGCTAGCGAGCTCCCCACCAGCTGGGACACACACTGGACCCAGCCCTGCCTGGCGTTCTCCCAGCGCTGAGGCCGCTCAACTGGGAGCCGGAGGGGCATGCAATGGAGAGTGAATGGAGACAGCTCCGGGGCTGGGCTTCGGCCAAGGAAGAGGCGCTGGGCTGGCTGGACTGATGCTGCCCCTCTCTGCCGGGGACGCAGCGGGCAGGCTGCGAGCTTTGCAAGCAACTCGCCCCAAGCCCGGTTGCTCAGCCCCCTGCAGGCGGGGACAGAGGCGGGCGCCCAGCTGGGGGGAGGCAGGAGGAGACCCCAGGCACCGGCGCGCTGTGCGGGGCTGGGGAGGGACGCGGCAGTCTCTCCGGCTCAAACAGGCAGAAGCTCCCCGGGTGTCCCGGGGACCGTCCCGCCTGGCCCGGCTCTTACCTTGCTGCGGATCTGGCCCGAAGTGGACACTTTCCGGATGAGTTTCTGGGGGCCCTCGTGCTCCCCCTCGCTGTCCGAGGACTCGTCTCCCGCCGCCGCCGTTCCCACCGCCGGGGGCTGGGGCTGCTGCTGGAGCCCGGCCCCGCTCATCCTCGCCTCGGCCCCGGCCATCTTCTCGGACTCCTGCCGAGAGAGAGCACACGAGTTCGGCTCAGCCCGGGCTGCCGCTCCCCTCCCCGGGCAGGAGGCGGCGCAGGGGGGAGGAGGAGGCGGCGGCGGGGACAAGCCGAGGAGGAGCCCGCAGCCAGCGCTGGAGGAGCGGCCCGCCCGGCCGCCATCTTCCGCCGCCTCCCCCTGCGCTCCGGGGCCGGGGCAGGGCCGCGCTACCGGCTCCCACCTGGGGGGGGGGGGCGGTCGCTGCCCCCGGGAGAGCGGCGGGGACACGCTCCCCATTGAGCCGGATCCCCCTGCCCCGGCGGCGCCCGCTCAGAGCAACAGGCTGGACACCGCACCCGGGGCGGTCAGGATCCAGCCCGGGACGCTGCCTCAGGTCGGAGCTGGGGGGGCATCGATCCCCTCGGAACCGGGCCCCGCGACTTTGTCTGGCTGGCTCCAGAGCCGCTGCGGGGGGCTGTGTGTTCCCCTCCCCTGCTCGCTGCCCAACCGCCCTCTGTGCAACTTTCCGCGCTACTCGGCTGTACAAAGGGACCTATGGCCGAAGGGGGGCAGCCGCCGGGCGCTGCAGGCTGGGGGCATGCAAGATGAGTGCATGTCCCCCGGCCAACACAAACACACACCAAACGCGGGCCAGTCCCACCAAGGCAGGCGCAGAAGCTTTAGGGTTCGCTGCTGGAGTCTCAGCTGCCGGCTTTACTCTCGCAGCCGCACTCTGACCGCTGTGTGGGGATGCTGAGCCGCTGGCAAGCCGGGGTGCTGATGATGGAAACCATGCACGTGGTGTTTGTTATTACTACTTCAAGCTTGTTGCACCCCCAATTCCAGCACCACTGCTGGTAAGAAGTCTAGTCTGTTCCCCTAGAAGTCAAGGCTATATCTTCGTTGCACCACCAAACTTTTTAATCTGGATGTAAAATGCTAGTGGAGACAATGCACAGGTTGTTCTCCATGTAGCTAGTGGAGGTAGACTCCAGGTGAGGGGGTGTAGTGTTGATTTCAACTAGCTACACGGAGGTAAAAAATACCGTGCCCCTTGTCTCCCCTAGGATTTTACATCAAGATAGCTATCTCTGGATTTAAAAAACAACACCACACCTTTATTGTAGTGAAGACAAAGTCAGTGACCTCAGTGATAGTGGGACCAGCATACCTAGCAGTAAGATAAATACTGTCTATCTGAAGGCTTGTCTACATTACAAAGTTTTGCTGCTTCAGCGCCGCAGACTTCCTTTATTGTGTATCACAATAAAAGTGCTTTGCACAGGTATAACTTGTTCTGGTTCAGGAAGCATAATAATCTGTCCCAGCATAAAGCACCTTTATAGTGGCATAACTCCATATGCAGTGGGGTTTATAATGGTATAATATTTAGATGTTTTTTTTAAATCACACTCCAACCAACATAGTCACGTTGATATAATTTTCTAGTGTAATGTAGACCTGCCCTAAGGATTTATACTATCACCCATCTCTGTAGAATCTGAGCCCCTTCAATGTAATATCAATTAGCAATAGTGAAGTCACTAGTGGATTTTATGGAGGTTTTTTGTTTTTTCTCCCTTTTTGAGGTATAAAAGATTGTTTAGGATTGGGTTATGTGTATGTAGAAAGCCTTTAAAAATAAGACACTATTTTGCTCTAGCTGAGAAAGACCTTTCTTGCATTGGTTCAGTTTAAAGTTTGAACCTTAGCATGTAAGCTGTTTGGGGCAGAGACTTTTTGTTCCTTGTTCAGTTCCTAGCACAGTGTGGTCCTGGCTCATGATTGGGGCTTCTAACTGCTGCCACAATACAAACAATAAATAACAGGACACCACTAGTATCTTTTGTTTTGCTCCCACGTGTCTGAAACATTACACATCTGCAAGGACAGGCTTACAGTTATTTTCTTGTATTGTCTGTCCATCTCCCTAATGACCATTTTTGTTGTTTTTTCCATTTGCATCTTTTGCTTATTGTCACTCTTTTAGTCTCATGTTCTGCAGCTCAAACTTTTGTGACACACTGTCAGAGTGCTTCAGCTGTGAGAATCTTAAAATCCTTGTGGCTTGTTGGTTTATAATCAGTGTATATGGATAAGTATTTTAATCACAGAAACATTTAAGAGAACATTTACGAAAAACACACAGATGTTTGTCAGTGTGTGTATTTAACATAAGGCAAAGAAATATATATTCCATCCACAATTCCATTCATGTTTTTAGAAAGGAATCTGAAATCCCTAATATGTCACAGGAACAAAATGGAAACCATAGTTTAGGCCCTGCTCCTACAGATACTTATTTATGTCTTTCATTTCACTTACTTGAGGAGTCCTACTGATTTCACAGTATTTGCAGGATCGGAGCCTTGGTTTCATGTTGTTGTGTGAGGCACTTAAAGTCAGATGCTGCCACCCTTGCTCATGCCTTACTCTACTGGAAATATTTTAAAGGAATTTGCACATTATTTTCTGTATCTTTAGGGGCCAAATCCTGCCATAAGCACCACTTCACAGATATGATAACTACCTGTAATACAGCACTTTTCATCCTAGCTTAATTGCCTTTGATTGTGGGTAACAAAAGAAGCTAATGGATGAATATGCCAACGTATAATTCTTCTCCAAAGGGGAATTTATGTGAGTCTCCTTTTCTATAAATCTATGATATAATGAGATGACAAACTGCAACAGATCCTGACTCATTTACAATACTTGATATACTTTAGGAATGTGTATTCAAACTGAATATTTATGTGTGTGTTTGGTTAATATTCAAATACTAAGGTGACCTTACATGCAACTATATCCTGATCTTATTAACACTTGCTACTACATTAGTGCTTACCACTGTGAATTGTTGAATTTAAGTCAGTGGAATATCTCACACTGGTAAGCACTACACTGAAGTTATTGGGACAATGCACATAAGTAAGGTGGACAGGCTTTGGTCCCATATTTGCGAGTATCAGAGGGGTAGCCGTGTTAGCCTGAATCTGTAAAAAGCAACAGAAGGTCCTGTGGCACCTTTAAGACTAACAGAAGTATTGGGAGCATAAGCTTTCGTGGGTAAGAACCTCACTTCTTACCCACGAAAGCTTATGCTCCCAATACTTCTGTTAGTCTTAAAGGTGCCACAGGACCTTCTGTTGCTTTTTACAGATTCAGACTAACACGGCTA